>NC_141045.1:28252500-28552500 GCF_052040795.2 Danio rerio | reverse complement strand
CTGCTTATTTTGACCTCTGCTGGCTGAGAACAGCTCATTTTCAACGTCCAATGCAGAATGTGATAAAACCAGATCCAGCTACTAAAATGCATCATTCTTTTTGTTTTAGACAACATTTCATGCACTGTTAAACATGTTAAAGCAAGTTGCAAGTGAAAATCTATGTCTATGACTGAGTTTGCATTACTGCTTATTTCGACCTCTGCTGGCTCTGAAAAGCTCATTTTCGACGTTCAATTCAGAATGTGAAAAAACCAGATCCAGCTACTAAAAAGCATTTTCTTTTTGTTTTAGACAACATTTCATGCACTGTTAAACATGTTTAAGAAAGTTGCAAGTGAAAATCTATGTCTCTGACTGAGTTTGCATTACTGCTTATTTTGACCTCTGCTGGCTCTGAAAAGCTCATTTTCAACGTTCAATGCAGAATGTGATAAAACCAGATCCAGCTACTAAAATGCATCATTCTTTTTGTTTTAAACAACATTTCATGCACTCTTAAATATGTTTAAGAAAGTTGCAAGTGAAAATCTATGTCTATGACTGAGTTTGCATTACTGCTCATTTTGACCTCTGCTGGCTGAGTAAAGCTCATTTTCAACGTTCAATTCAGAATGTGATAAAACCAGATCCAGCTACTAAAATGCATCATTCTTTTTGTTTTAGACAACATTTCATGCACTGTTAAACATGTTAAAGCAAGTTGCAAGTGAAAATCTATGTCTATGACTGAGTTTGCATTACTGCTTATTTTGACCTCTGCTGGCTCTGAAAAGCTCATTTTCAACGTCCAATGCAGAATGTGATAAATTCAGATCCAGCCACTAAAATGCATCATTCTTTTTGTTTTAGACAACATTTCATGCACTGTTAAACATGTTAAAGCAAGTTGCAAGTGACAATCTGTCTATGACTGAGTTTGCATTACTGCTTATTTTGACCTCTGCTGGCTGAGTAAAGCTCATTTTCAACGTCCAATGCAGAATGTGATAAAACCAGATCCAGCTACAAAAATGCATCATTCTTTTTGTTTTAGACAACATTTCATGCACTGTTAAACATGTTAAAGCAAGTTGCAAGTGAAAATCTATGTCTATTACTGAGTTTGCATTACTGCTTATTTTGACCTCTGCTGGCTCTGAAAAGCTCATTTTCAACGATCAATTCAGAATGTAATAAAACCAGATCCAGCTACTAAAAAGCATTTTCTTTTTGTTGTAGACATTTCATGCACTGTTAAACTTGTTTAAGAAAGTTGCAAGTGAAAATCTATGTCTCTGACTGAGTTTGCATTACTGCTTATTTTGACCTCTGCTGGCTCTGAAAAGCTCATTTTCAACGTTCAATGCAGAATGTGATAAAACCAGATCCAGCTACTAAAATGCATAATTCTTTTTGTTTTAGACAACATTTCATGCACTGTTAAACATGTTAAAGCAAGTTGCAAGTGAAAATCTATGTCTATGACTGAGTTTGCATTACTGCTTATTTTGACCTCTGCTGGCTCTGAAAAGCTCATTTTCAACGTTCAATTCAGAATGTGATAAAACCAGATCCAGCCACTAAAAAGCATTTTTTTTTGTTTTAGACAACATTTCATGCACTGTTAAACATGTTAAAGCAAGTTGCAAGTGAAAATCTATGTCTATGACTGAGTTTGCATTACTGCTTATTTTGACCTCTGCTGGCTGAGAACAGCTCATTTTCAACGTCCAATGCAGAATGTGATAAAACCAGATCCAGCTACTACAATGCATCATTCTTTTTGTTTTAGACAACATTTCATGCACTGTTAAACATGTTAAAGCAAGTTGCAAGGGAAAATCTATGTCTATGACTGAGTTTGCATTACTGCTTATTTTGACCTCTGCTGGCTCTGAAAAGCTCATTTTTAACGTCCAATGCAGAATGTGATAAATTCAGATCCAGCCACTAAAATGCATCATTCTTTTTGTTTTAGACAACATTTCATGCACTGTTAAACATGTTAAAGCAAGTTGCAAGTGAAAATCTGTCTCTGACTGAGTTTGCATTACTGCTTGGTTTGACCTCTGCTGGCTGAGTAAAGCTCATTTTCAACGTTCAATTCAGAATGTGATAAAACCTGCTCCAGCTACTAAAATGCATCATTCTTTTTGTTTTAGACAACATTTCATGCACTGTTAAACATGTTAAAGCAAGTTGCAAGTGAAAATCAATGTCTCTGACTGAGTTTGCATTACTGCTTATTTTGACCTCTGCTGGCTAAGAACAGCTCATTTTCAACGTCCAATGCAGAATGTGATAAAACCAGATCCAGCTACTAAAATGCATCATTCTTTTTGTTTTAGACAACATTTCATGCACTGTTAAACATGTTAAAGCAAGTTGCAAGTGAAAATCTATGTCTATGACTGAGTTTGCATTACTGCTTATTTTGACATCTGCTGGCTCTGAAAAGCTCATTTTCAACGTCCAATGCAGAATGTGATAAATTCAGATCCAGCCACTAAAATGCATCATTCTTTTTGTTTTAGACAACATTTCATGCACTGTTAAACATGTTAAAGCAAGTTGCAAGTGAAAATCTGTCTATGACTGAGTTTGCATTACTTCTTATTTTGACCTCTGCTGGCTGAGTAAAGCTCATTTTCAACGTCCAATGCAGAATGTGATAAAACCAGATCCAGCTACAAAAATGCATCATTCTTTTTGTTTTAGACAACATTTCATGCACTGTTAAACATGTTAAAGCAAGTTGCAAGTGAAAATCTATGTCTATGACTGAGTTTGCATTACTGCTTATTTTGACCTCTGCTGGCTCTGAAAAGCTAATTTTCAACGTTCAATTCAGAATGTGATAAAACCAGATCCAGCCACTAAAAAGCATTTTCTTTTTGTTTTAGACAACATTTCATGCACTTTTAAATATGTTTAAGAAAGTTGCAAGTGAAAATGTATGTCTCTGACTGAGTTTGCATTACTGCTTGTTTTGTCTGCTGGCTGAGTAAAGCTCATTTTCAACGTCCAATGCAGATTGTGATAAAACCAGATCCAGCTACTAAAATGCATCATTCATTTTGTTTTAGACAACATTTCTTGCACTGTTAAACATGTTAAAGCAAGTTGCAAGTGAAAATCAATGTCTCTGACTGAGTTTGCATTACTGCTTATTTTGACCTCTGCTGGCTGAGAACAGCTCATTTTCAACGTCCAATGCAGAATGTGATAAAACCAGATCCAGCTACTAAAATGCATCATTCTTTTTGTTTTAGACAACATTTCATGCACTGTTAAACATGTTAAAGCAAGTTGCAAGTGAAAATCTATGTCTATGACTGAGTTTGCATTACTGCTTATTTCGACCTCTGCTGGCTCTGAAAAGCTCATTTTCGACGTTCAATTCAGAATGTGAAAAAACCAGATCCAGCTACTAAAAAGCATTTTCTTTTTGTTTTAGACAACATTTCATGCACTGTTAAACATGTTTAAGAAAGTTGCAAGTGAAAATCTATGTCTCTGACTGAGTTTGCATTACTGCTTATTTTGACCTCTGCTGGCTCTGAAAAGCTCATTTTCAACGTTCAATGCAGAATGTGATAAAACCAGATCCAGCTACTAAAATGCATCATTCTTTTTGTTTTAAACAACATTTCATGCACTCTTAAATATGTTTAAGAAAGTTGCAAGTGAAAATCTATGTCTATGACTGAGTTTGCATTACTGCTCATTTTGACCTCTGCTGGCTGAGTAAAGCTCATTTTCAACGTTCAATTCAGAATGTGATAAAACCAGATCCAGCTACTAAAATGCATCATTCTTTTTGTTTTAGACAACATTTCATGCACTGTTAAACATGTTAAAGCAAGTTGCAAGTGAAAATCTATGTCTATGACTGAGTTTGCATTACTGCTTATTTCGACCTCTGCTGGCTCTGAAAAGCTCATTTTCGACGTTCAATTCAGAATGTGATAAAACCAGATCCAGCTACTAAAAAGCATTTTCTTTTTGTTTTAGACAACATTTCATGCACTGTTAAACATGTTTAAGAAAGTTGCAAGTGAAAATCTATGTCTCTGACTGAGTTTGCATTACTGCTTATTTTGACCTCTGCTGGCTCTCAAAAGCTCATTTTCAACGTTCAATGCAGAATGTGATAAAACCAGATCCAGCTACTAAAATGCATCATTCTTTTTGTTTTAGACAACATTTCATGCACTGTTAAACATGTTAAAGCAAGTTGCAAGTGAAAATCTATGTCTATGACTGAGTTTGCATTACTGCTTATTTTGACCTCTGCTGGCTCTGAAAAGCTCATTTTCAACGTTCAATTCAGAATGTGATAAAACCAGATCCAGCTACTAAAAAGCATTTTCTTTTTGTTTTAGACAACATTTCATGCACTGTTAAACGTGTTAAAGCAAGTTGCAAGTGAAAATCTATGTCTATGACTGAGTTTGCATTACTGCTTATTTTGACCTCTGCTGGCTGAGTAAAGCTCATTTTCAACGTCCAATGCAGAATGTGATAAAACCAGATCCAGCTACTAAAATGCATCATTCTTTTTGTTTTAGACAACATTTCATGCACTGTTAAACATGTTAAAGCAAGTTGCAAGTGAAAATCTATGTCTATGACTGAGTTTGCATTACTGCTTATTTTGACCTCTGCTGGCTCTGAAAAGCAAATTTTCAACGTTCAATTCAGAATGTGATAAAACCAGATCCAGCTACTAAAATGCATCATTCTTTTTGTTTTAGACAACATTTCATGCACTGTTAAACATGTTAAAGCAAGTTGCATGTGAAAATCTATGTCTATGACTGAGTTTGCATTACTGCTTATTTTGACCTCTGCTGGCTGAGTAAAGTTCATTTTCAACGTTCAATGCAGAATGTGATAAAACCAGATCCAGCTACTAAAATGCATAATTCTTTTTGTTTTAGACAACATTTCATGCACTGTTAAACATATTTAAGCAAGTTGCAAGTGAAAATCTATGTCTATGACTGAGTTTGCATTACTGCTTATTTTGACCTCTGCTGGCTCTGAAAAGCTCATTTTCAACTTTCAATTCAGAATGTGATAAAACCAGATCCAGCCACTAAAAAGCATTTTCTTTTTGTTTTAGACAACATTTCATGCACTGTTAAACATGTTTAAGAAAGTTGCAAGTGAAAATCTATGTCTCTGACTGAGTTTGCATTACTGCTTATTTTGACTTCTGCTGGCTCTGAAAAGCTCATTTTCAACGTTCAATGCAGAATGTGATAAAACCAGATCCAGCTACTAAAATGCATCATTCTTTTTGTTTTAAACAACATTTCATGCACTCTTAAATATGTTTAAGAAAGTTGCAAGTGAAAATCTATGTCTATGACTGAGTTTGCATTACTGCTCATTTTGACCTCTGCTGGCTGAGTAAAGCTCATTTTCAACGTTCAATTCAGAATGTGATAAAACCAGATCCAGCTACTAAAATGCATCATTCTTTTTGTTTTAGACAACATTTCATGCACTGTTAAACATGTTAAAGGTAGTTGCAAGGGAAAATCTATGTCTATGACTGAGTTTGCATTACTGCTTATTTTGACCTCTGCTGGCTCTGAAAAGCTCATTTTCGACGTTCAATTCAGAATGTGATAAAACCAGATCCAGCTACTAAAAAGCATTTTCTTTTTGTTTTAGACAACATTTCATGCACTGTTAAACATGTTTAAGAAAGTTGCAAGTGAAAATCTATGTCTCTGACTGAGTTTGCATTACTGCTTATTTTGACCTCTGCTGGCTCTCAAAAGCTCATTTTCAACGTTCAATGCAGAATGTGATAAAACCAGATCCAGCTACTAAAATGCATCATTCTTTTTGTTTTAGACAACATTTCATGCACTGTTAAACATGTTAAAGCAAGTTGCAAGTGAAAATCTATGTCTATGACTGAGTTTGCATTACTGCTTATTTTGACCTCTGCTGGCTCTGAAAAGCTCATTTTCAACGTTCAATTCAGAATGTGATAAAACCAGATCCAGCTACTAAAAAGCATTTTCTTTTTGTTTTAGACAACATTTCATGCACTGTTAAACGTGTTAAAGCAAGTTGCAAGTGAAAATCTATGTCTATGACTGAGTTTGCATTACTGCTTATTTTGACCTCTGCTGGCTGAGTAAAGCTCATTTTCAACGTCCAATGCAGAATGTGATAAAACCAGATCCAGCTACTAAAATGCATCATTCTTTTTGTTTTAGACAACATTTCATGCACTGTTAAACATGTTAAAGCAAGTTGCAAGTGAAAATCTATGTCTATGACTGAGTTTGCATTACTGCTTATTTTGACCTCTGCTGGCTCTGAAAAGCAAATTTTCAACGTTCAATTCAGAATGTGATAAAACCAGATCCAGCTACTAAAATGCATCATTCTTTTTGTTTTAGACAACATTTCATGCACTGTTAAACATGTTAAAGCAAGTTGCATGTGAAAATCTATGTCTATGACTGAGTTTGCATTACTGCTTATTTTGACCTCTGCTGGCTGAGTAAAGTTCATTTTCAACGTTCAATGCAGAATGTGATAAAACCAGATCCAGCTACTAAAATGCATAATTCTTTTTGTTTTAGACAACATTTCATGCACTGTTAAACATATTTAAGCAAGTTGCAAGTGAAAATCTATGTCTATGACTGAGTTTGCATTACTGCTTATTTTGACCTCTGCTGGCTCTGAAAAGCTCATTTTCAACTTTCAATTCAGAATGTGATAAAACCAGATCCAGCCACTAAAAAGCATTTTCTTTTTGTTTTAGACAACATTTCATGCACTGTTAAACATGTTTAAGAAAGTTGCAAGTGAAAATCTATGTCTCTGACTGAGTTTGCATTACTGCTTATTTTGACTTCTGCTGGCTCTGAAAAGCTCATTTTCAACGTTCAATGCAGAATGTGATAAAACCAGATCCAGCTACTAAAATGCATCATTCTTTTTGTTTTAAACAACATTTCATGCACTCTTAAATATGTTTAAGAAAGTTGCAAGTGAAAATCTATGTCTATGACTGAGTTTGCATTACTGCTCATTTTGACCTCTGCTGGCTGAGTAAAGCTCATTTTCAACGTTCAATTCAGAATGTGATAAAACCAGATCCAGCTACTAAAATGCATCATTCTTTTTGTTTTAGACAACATTTCATGCACTGTTAAACATGTTAAAGCAAGTTGCAAGTGAAAATCTATGTCTATGACTGAGTTTGCATTACTGCTTATTTTGACCTCTGCTGGCTCTGAAAAGCTCATTTTCAACGTTCAATTCAGAATGTGATAAAACCAGATCCAGCTACTAAAATGCATCATTCTTTTTGTTTTAGACAACATTTCATGCACTGTTAAACATGTTAAAGCAAGTTGCAAGTGAAAATCTATGTCTATGACTGAGTTTGCATTACTGCTTATTTTGACCTCTGCTGGCTCTGAAAAGCAAATTTTCAACGTTCAATTCAGAATGTGATAAAACCAGATCCAGCTACTAAAATGCATCATTCTTTTTGTTTTAGACAACATTTCATGCACTGTTAAACATGTTAAAGCAAGTTGCATGTGAAAATCTATGTCTATGACTGAGTTTGCATTACTGCTTATTTTGACCTCTGCTGGCTGAGTAAAGCTCATTTTCAACGTTCAATGCAGAATGTGATAAAACCAGATCCAGCTACTAAAATGCATAATTCTTTTTGTTTTAGACAACATTTCATGCACTGTTAAACATGTTAAAGCAAGTTGCATGTGAAAATCTATGTCTATGACTGAGTTTGCATTACTGCTTATTTTGACCTCTGCTGGCTGAGTAAAGTTCATTTTCAACGTTCAATGCAGAATGTGATAAAACCAGATCCAGCTACTAAAATGCATAATTCTTTTTGTTTTAGACAACATTTCATGCACTGTTAAACATATTTAAGCAAGTTGCAAGTGAAAATCTATGTCTATGACTGAGTTTGCATTACTGCTTATTTTGACCTCTGCTGGCTCTGAAAAGCTCATTTTCAACTTTCAATTCAGAATGTGATAAAACCAGATCCAGCCACTAAAAAGCATTTTCTTTTTGTTTTAGACAACATTTCATGCACTGTTAAACATGTTTAAGAAAGTTGCAAGTGAAAATCTATGTCTCTGACTGAGTTTGCATTACTGCTTATTTTGACTTCTGCTGGCTCTGAAAAGCTCATTTTCAACGTTCAATGCAGAATGTGATAAAACCAGATCCAGCTACTAAAATGCATCATTCTTTTTGTTTTAAACAACATTTCATGCACTCTTAAATATGTTTAAGAAAGTTGCAAGTGAAAATCTATGTCTATGACTGAGTTTGCATTACTGCTCATTTTGACCTCTGCTGGCTGAGTAAAGCTCATTTTCAACGTTCAATTCAGAATGTGATAAAACCAGATCCAGCTACTAAAATGCATCATTCTTTTTGTTTTAGACAACATTTCATGCACTGTTAAACATGTTAAAGCAAGTTGCAAGTGAAAATCTATGTCTATGACTGAGTTTGCATTACTGCTTATTTTGACCTCTGCTGGCTCTGAAAAGCTCATTTTCAACGTTCAATTCAGAATGTGATAAAACCAGATCCAGCTACTAAAATGCATCATTCTTTTTGTTTTAGACAACATTTCATGCACTGTTAAACATGTTAAAGCAAGTTGCAAGTGAAAATCTATGTCTATGACTGAGTTTGCATTACTGCTTATTTTGACCTCTGCTGGCTCTGAAAAGCAAATTTTCAACGTTCAATTCAGAATGTGATAAAACCAGATCCAGCTACTAAAATGCATCATTCTTTTTGTTTTAGACAACATTTCATGCACTGTTAAACATGTTAAAGCAAGTTGCATGTGAAAATCTATGTCTATGACTGAGTTTGCATTACTGCTTATTTTGACCTCTGCTGGCTGAGTAAAGCTCATTTTCAACGTTCAATGCAGAATGTGATAAAACCAGATCCAGCTACTAAAATGCATAATTCTTTTTGTTTTAGACAACATTTCATGCACTGTTAAACATATTAAAGCAAGTTGCAAGTGAAAATCTATGTCTATGACTGAGTTTGCATTACTGCTTATTTTGACCTCTGCTGGCTGAGTAAAGCTCATTTTCAACGTCCAATGCAGAATGTGATAAAACCAGATCCAGCTACTAAAATACATCATTCTTTTTGTTTTAGACAACATTTCATGCACTGTGAAACATGTTAAAGCAAGTTGCAAGTGAAAATCTATGTCTATGACTGAGTTTGCATTACTGCTTATTTTGACCTCTGCTGGCTCTGAAAAGCTCATTTTCAACGTTCAATTCAGAATGTGATAAAACCAGATCCAGCTACTAAAATGCATCATTCTTTTTGTTTTAGACAACATTTCATGCACTGTTAAACATGTTAAAGCAAGTTGCAAGTGAAAATCTATGTCTATGACTGAGTTTGCATTACTGCTTATTTTGACCTCTGCTGGCTGAGTAAAGCTCATTTTCAACGTCCAATGCAGAATGTGATAAAACCAGATCCAGCTACTAAAATGCATCATTCTTTTTGTTTTAGACAACATTTCATGCACTGTTAAACATGTTAAAGCAAGTTGCAAGTGAAAATCTATGTCTATGACTGAGTTTGCATTACTGCTTATTTTGACCTCTGCTGGCTGTGAAAAGCTCATTTTCAACGTTCAATTCAGAATGTGATAAAACCAGATCCAGCTACTAAAAAGCATTTTCTTTTTGTTTTAGACAACATTTCATGCACTGTTGAACATGTTTAAGAAAGTTGCAAGTGAAAATCTATGTCTCTGACTGAGTTTGCATTACTGCTTATTTTGACCTCTGCTGGCTCTGAAAAGCTCATTTTCAACGTTCAATGCAGAATGTGATAAAACCAGATCCAGCTACTAAAATGCATCGTTCTTTTTGTTTTAGACAACATTTCATGCACTGTTAAACATGTTAAAGCAAGTTGCAAGTGAAAATCAATGTCTCTGACTGAGTTTGCATTACTGCTTATTTCGACCTCTGCTGGCTCTGAAAAGCTCATTTTCGACGTTCAATTCAGAATGTGAAAAAACCAGATCCAGCTACTAAAAAGCATTTTCTTTTTGTTTTAGACAACATTTCATGCACTGTTAAACATGTTTAAGAAAGTTGCAAGTGAAAATCTATGTCTCTGACTGAGTTTGCATTACTGCTTATTTTGACCTCTGCTGGCTCTGAAAAGCTCATTTTCAACGTTCAATGCAGAATGTGATAAAACCAGATCCAGCTACTAAAATGCATCATTCTTTTTGTTTTAAACAACATTTCATGCACTCTTAAATATGTTTAAGAAAGTTGCAAGTGAAAATCTATGTCTATGACTGAGTTTGCATTACTGCTCATTTTGACCTCTGCTGGCTGAGTAAAGCTCATTTTCAACGTTCAATTCAGAATGTGATAAAACCAGATCCAGCTACTAAAATGCATCATTCTTTTTGTTTTAGACAACATTTCATGCACTGTTAAACATGTTAAAGCAAGTTGCAAGTGAAAATCTATGTCTATGACTGAGTTTGCATTACTGCTTATTTCGACCTCTGCTGGCTCTGAAAAGCTCATTTTCGACGTTCAATTCAGAATGTGATAAAACCAGATCCAGCTACTAAAAAGCATTTTCTTTTTGTTTTAGACAACATTTCATGCACTGTTAAATATGTTTAAGAAAGTTGCAAGTGAAAATCTATGTCTCTGACTGAGTTTGCATTACTGCTTATTTTGACCTCTGCTGGCTCTCAAAAGCTCATTTTCAACGTCCAATGCAGAATGTGATAAAACCAGATCCAGCTACTAAAATGCATCATTCTTTTTGTTTTAGACAACATTTCATGCACTGTTAAACATGTTAAAGCAAGTTGCAAGTGAAAATCTATGTCTATGACTGAGTTTGCATTACTGCTTATTTTGACCTCTGCTGGCTCTGAAAAGCTCATTTTCAACGTTCAATTCAGAATGTGATAAAACCAGATCCAGCTACTAAAAAGCATTTTCTTTTTGTTTTAGACAACATTTCATGCACTGTTAAACATGTTAAAGCAAGTTGCAAGTGAAAATCTATGTCTATGACTGAGTTTGCATTACTGCTTATTTTGACCTCTGCTGGCTCTGAAAAGCTCATTTTCAACGTTCAATTCAGAATGTGATAAAACCAGATCCAGCCACTAAAAAGCATTTTCTTTTTGTTTTAGACAACATTTCATGCACTGTTAAATATGTTTAAGAAAGTTGCAAGTGAAAATCTATGTCTATGACTGAGTGTGCATTACTGCTTATTTTGACCTCTGCTGGCTGAGTAAAGCTCATTTTCAACGTCCAATGCAGAATGTGATAAAACCAGATCCAGCTACTAAAATACATCATTCTTTTTGTTTTAGACAACATTTCATGCACTGTGAAACATGTTAAAGCAAGTTGCAAGTGAAAATCTATGTCTATGACTGAGTTTGCATTACTGCTTATTTTGACCTCTGCTGGCTCTGAAAAGCTCATTTTCAACGTTTAATTCAGAATGTGATAAAACCAGATCCAGCAACAAAAATGCATCATTCTTTTTGTTTTAGACAACATTTCATGCACTGTTAAACATGTTAAAGCAAGTTGCAAGTGAAAATCAATGTCTCTGACTGAGTTTGCATTACTGCTTATTTTGACCTCTGCTGGCTGAGAACAGCTCATTTTCAACGTCCAATGCAGAATGTGATAAAACCAGATCCAGCTACTAAAATGCATCATTCTTTTTGTTTTAGACAACATTTCATGCACTGTTAAACATGTTAAAGCAAGTTGCAAGTGAAAATCTATGTCTATGACTGAGTTTGCATTACTGCTTATTTCGACCTCTGCTGGCTCTGAAAAGCTCATTTTCGACGTTCAATTCAGAATGTGATAAAACCAGATCCAGCTACTAAAAAGCATTTTCTTTTTGTTTTAGACAACATTTCATGCACTGTTAAACATGTTTAAGAAAGTTGCAAGTGAAAATCTATGTCTCTGACTGAGTTTGCATTACTGCTTATTTTGACCTCTGCTGGCTCTGAAAAGCTCATTTTCAACGTTCAATGCAGAATGTGATAAAACCAGATCCAGCCACTAAAAAGCATTTTCTTTTTGTTTTAGACAACATTTCATGCACTGTTAAATATGTTTAAGAAAGTTGCAAGTCAAAATCTATGTCTCTGACTGAGTTTGCATTACTGCTTGTTTTGACCTCTGCTGGCTGAGTAAAGCTCATTTTCAACGTTCAATTCAGAATGTGATAAAACCAGATCCAGCTACTAAAATGCATCATTCTTTTTGTTTTAGACAACATTTCATGCACTGTTAAACATGTTAAAGCAAGTTGCAAGTGAAAATCTATGTCTATGACTGAGTTTGCATTACTGCTTATTTTGACCTCTGCTGGCTCTGAAAAGCTCATTTTCAACGTTCAATTCAGAATGTGATCAAACCAGATTCAGCCACTAAAAAGCATTTTCTTTTTGTTTTAGAAAACATTTCATGCACTGTTAAATATGTTTAAGAAAGTTGCAAGTGAAAATCTATGTCTATGACTGAGTTTGCATTACTGCTTATTTTGACCTCTGCTGGCTCTGAAAAGCTCATTTTCAACGTCCAAAGCAGAATGTGATAAATTCAGATCCAGCCACTAAAATGCATCATTCTTTTTGTTTTAGACAACATTTCATGCACTGTTAAACATGTTAAAGCAAGTTGCAAGTGACAATCTGTCTATGACTGAGTTTGCATTACTGCTTATTTTGACCTCTGCTGGCTGAGTAAAGCTCATTTTCAACGTCCAATGCAGAATGTGATAAAACCAGATCCAGCTACTAAAATGCATCATTCTTTTTGTTTTAGACAACATTTCATGCACTGTTAAACATGTTAAAGCAAGTTGCAAGGGAAAATCTATGTCTATGACTGAGTTTGCATTACTGCTTATTTTGACCTCTGCTGGCTGAGTAAAGCTCATTTTCAACGTCCAATGCAGAATGTGATAAAACCAGATCCATCTACAAAAATGCATCATTCTTTTTGTTTTAGACAACATTTCATGCACTGTTAAACATGTTAAAGCAAGTTGCAAGTGAAAATCTATGTCTATGACTGAGTTTGCATTACTGCTTATTTTGACCTCTGCTGGCTCTGAAAAGCTCATTTTCAATGTTCAATTCAGAATGTGATAAAACCAGATCCAGCCACTAAAAAGCATTTTTTTTGTTTTAGACAACATTTCATGCACTGTTAAACATGTTAAAGCAAGTTGCAAGTGAAAATCTATGTCTATGACTGAGTTTGCATTACTGCTTATTTTGACCTCTGCTGGCTCTGAAAAGCTCATTTTCAACGTCCAATGCAGAATGTGATAAAACCAGATCCAGCTACTAAAATGCATAATTCTTTTTGTTTTAGACAACATTTCATGCACTGTTAAACATGTTAAAGGTAGTTGCAAGGGAAAATCTATGTCTATGACTGAGTTTGCATTACTGCTTATTTTGACCTCTGCTGGCTGAGTAAAGCTCATTTTCAACGTCCAATGCAGAATGTGATAAAACCAGATCCAGCTACAAAAATGCATCATTCTTTTTGTTTTAGACAACATTTCATGCACTGTTAAACATGTTAAAGCAAGTTGCAAGTGAAAATCTATGTCTATGACTGAGTTTGCATTACTGCTTATTTTGACCTCTGCTGGCTGAGAACAGCTCATTTTCAACGTCCAATGCAGAATGTGATAAAACCAGATCCAGCTACTAAAATGCATCATTCTTTTTGTTTTAGACAACATTTCATGCACTGTTAAACATGTTAAAGCAAGTTGCAAGGGAAAATCTATGTCTATGACTGAGTTTGCATTACTGCTTATTTTGACCTCTGCTGGCTGAGAACAGCTCATTTTCAACGTTCAATTCAGAATGTGATAAAACCAGATCCAGCCACTAAAAAGCATTTTCTTTTTGTTTTAGAAAACATTTCATGCACTGTTAAATATGTTTAAGAAAGTTGCAAGTGAAAATCTATGTCTATGACTGAGTTTGCATTACTGCTTATTTTGACATCTGCTGGCTCTGAAAAGCTCATTTTCAACATCCAATGCAGAATGTGATAAATTCAGATCCAGCCACTAAAATGCATCATTCTTTTTGTTTTAGACAACATTTCATGCACTGTTAAACATGTTAAAGCAAGTTGCAAGTGAAAATCAATGTCTCTGACTGAGTTTGCATTACTGCTTGTTTTGTCTGCTGGCTGAGTAAAGCTCATTTTCAACGTCCAATGCAGATTGTGATAAAACCAGATCCAGCTACTAAAATGCATCATTCATTTTGTTTTAGACAACATTTCTTGCACTGTTAAACATGTTAAAGCAAGTTGCAAGTGAAAATCAATGTCTCTGACTGAGTTTGCATTACTGCTTATTTTGACCTCTGCTGGCTGAGAACAGCTCATTTTCAACGTCCAATGCAGAATGTGATAAAACCAGATCCAGCTACTAAAATGCATCATTCTTTTTGTTTTAGACAACATTTCATGCACTGTTAAACATGTTTAAGAAAGTTGCAAGTGAAAATCTATGTCTCTGACTGAGTTTGCATTACTGCTTATTTTGACCTCTGCTGGCTCTGAAAAGCTCATTTTCAACGTTCAATGCAGAATGTGATAAAACCAGATCCAGCCACTAAAAAGCATTTTCTTTTTGTTTTAGACAACATTTCATGCACTGTTAAATATGTTTAAGAAAGTTGCAAGTGAAAATCTATGTCTCTGACTGAGTTTGCATTACTGCTTGTTTTGACCTCTGCTGGCTGAGTAAAGCTCATTTTCAATGTTTAATTCAGAATGTGATAAAACCAGATCCAGCTACTAAAACGCATCATTCTTTTTGTTTTAGACAACATTTCATGCACTGTTAAACATGTTAAAGCAAGTTGCAAGTGAAAATCTATGTCTATGACTGAGTTTGCATTACTGCTTATTTTGACCTCTGCTGGCTCTGAAAAGCTCATTTTCAACGTTCAATTCAGAATGTGATAAAACCAGATCCAGCTACTAAAATGCATCATTCTTTTTGTTTTAGACAACATTTCATGCACTGTTAAACGTGTTAAAGCAAGTTGCAAGTGAAAATCTATGTCTATGACTGAGTTTGCATTACTGCTTATTTTGACCTCTGCTGGCTGAGTAAAGCTCATTTTCAACGTCCAATGCAGAATGTGATAAAACCAGATCCAGCTACTAAAATGCATCATTCTTTTTGTTTTAGACAACATTTCATGCACTGTTAAACATGTTAAAGCAAGTTGCAAGTGAAAATCTATGTCTATGACTGAGTTTGCATTACTGCTTATTTTGACCTCTGCTGGCTCTGAAAAGCAAATTTTCAACGTTCAATTCAGAATGTGATAAAACCAGATCCAGCTACTAAAATGCATCATTCTTTTTGTTTTAGACAACATTTCATGCACTGTTAAACATGTTAAAGCAAGTTGCATGTGAAAATCTATGTCTATGACTGAGTTTGCATTACTGCTTATTTTGACCTCTGCTGGCTGAGTAAAGCTCATTTTCAACGTTCAATGCAGAATGTGATAAAACCAGATCCAGCTACTAAAATGCATAATTCTTTTTGTTTTAGACAACATTTCATGCACTGTTAAACATAATAAAGCAAGTTGCAAGGGAAAATCTATGTCTATGACTGAGTTTGCATTACTGCTTATTTTGACCTCTGCTGGCTCTGAAAAGCTCATTTTCAACGTTCAATTCAGAATGTGATAAAACCAGATCCAGCCACTAAAAAGCATTTTCTTTTTGTTTTAGACAACATTTCATGCACTGTTAAATATGTTTAAGAAAGTTGCAAGTGAAAATCTATGTCTCTGACTGAAATTGCATTACTGCTTGTTTTGACCTCTGCTGGCTGAGTAAAGCTCATTTTCAACGTTCAATTCAGAATGTGATAAAACCAGATCCAGCTACTAAAATGCATCATTCTTTTTGTTTTAGACAACATTTCATGCACTGTTAAACATGTTAAAGCAAGTTGCAAGTGAAAATCAATGTCTCTGACTGAGTTTGCATTACTGCTTATTTTGACCTCTGCTGGCTCTGAAAAGCTCATTTTCAACATCCAATGCAGAATTTGATAAAACCAGATCCAGCTACTAAAATGCATCATTCTTTTTGTTTTAGACAACATTTCATGCACTGTTAAACATGTTAAAGCAAGTTGCAAGTGAAAATCTATGTCTATGACTGAGTTTGCATTACTGCTTATTTTGACCTCTGCTGGCTGAGTAAAGCTCATTTTCAACGTCCAATGCAGAATGTGATCAAACCAGATCCATCTACAAAAATGCATCATTCTTTTTGTTTTAGACAACATTTCATGCACTGTTAAACATGTTAAAGCAAGTTGCAAGTGAAAATCTATGTCTATGACTGAGTTTGCATTACTGCTTATTTTGACCTCTGCTGGCTCTGAAAAGCTCATTTTCAACGATCAATTCAGAATGTGATAAAACCAGATCCAGCTACTAAAAAGCATTTTCTTTTTGTTGTAGACATTTCATGCACTGTTAAACTTGTTTAAGAAAGTTGCAAGTGAAAATCTATGTCTCTGACTGAGTTTGCATTACTGCTTATTTTGACCTCTGCTGGCTCTGAAAAGCTCATTTTCAACGTTCAATGCAGAATGTGATAAAACCAGATCCAGCTACTAAAATGCATCATTCTTTTTGTTTTAGACAACATTTCATGCACTGTTAAACATGTTAAAGCAAGTTGCAAGTGAAAATCTATGTCTATGACTGAGTTTGCATTACTGCTTATTTTGACCTCTGCTGGCTCTGAAAAGCTCATTTTCAACGTTCAATTCAGAATGTGATAAAACCAGATCCAGCCACTAAAAAGCATTTTTTTTGTTTTAGACAACATTTCATGCACTGTTAAACATGTTAAAGCAAGTTGCAAGTGAAAATCTATGTCTATGACTGAGTTTGCATTACTGCTTATTTTGACCTCTGCTGGCTGAGAACAGCTCATTTTCAACGTCCAATGCAGAATGTGATAAAACCAGATCCAGCTACTAAAATGCATAATTCTTTTTGTTTTAGACAACATTTCATGCACTGTTAAACATGTTAAAGGTAGTTGCAAGGGAAAATCTATGTCTATGACTGAGTTTGCATTACTGCTTATTTTGACCTCTGCTGGCTGAGTAAAGCTCATTTTCAACGTCCAATGCAGAATGTGATAAAACCAGATCCAGCTACAAAAATGCATCATTCTTTTTGTTTTAGACAACATTTCATGCACTGTTAAACATGTTAAAGCAAGTTGCAAGTGAAAATCTATGTCTATGACTGAGTTTGCATTACTGCTTATTTTGACCTCTGCTGGCTGAGAACAGCTCATTTTCAACGTCCAATGCAGAATGTGATAAAACTAGATCCAGCTACTAAAATGCATCATTCTTTTTGTTTTAGACAACATTTCATGCACTGTTAAACATGTTAAAGCAAGTTGCAAGGGAAAATCTATGTCTATGACTGAGTTTGCATTACTGCTTATTTTGACCTCTGCTGGCTCTGAAAAGCTCATTTTCAACGTCCAATGCAGAATGTGATAAATTCAGATCCAGCCACTAAAATGCATCATTCTTTTTGTTTTAGACAACATTTCATGCACTGTTAAACATGTTAAAGCAAGTTGCAAGTGAAAATCTGTCTCTGACTGAGTTTGCATTACTGCTTGTTTTGACCTCTGCTGGCTGAGTAAAGCTCATTTTCAACGTTCAATTCAGAATGTGATAAAACCTGCTCCAGCTACTAAAATGCATCATTCTTTTTGTTTTAGACAACATTTCATGCACTGTTAAACATGTTAAAGCAAGTTGCAAGTGAAAATCAATGTCTCTGACTGAGTTTGCATTACTGCTTATTTTGACCTCTGCTGGCTAAGAACAGCTCATTTTCAACGTCCAATGCAGAATGTGATAAAACCAGATCCAGCTACTAAAATGCATCATTCTTTTTGTTTTAGACAACATTTCATGCACTGTTAAACATGTTAAAGCAAGTTGCAAGTGAAAATCTGTCTATGACTGAGTTTGCATTACTTCTTATTTTGACCTCTGCTGGCTGAGTAAAGCTCATTTTCAACGTCCAATGCAGAATGTGATAAAACCAGATCCAGCTACAAAAATGCATCATTCTTTTTGTTTAAGACAACATTTCATGCACTGTTAAACATGTTAAAGCAAGTTGCAAGTGAAAATCTATGTCTATGACTGAGTTTGCATTACTGCTTATTTTGACCTCTGCTGGCTCTGAAAAGCTAATTTTCAACGTTCAATTCAGAATGTGATAAAACCAGATCCAGCCACTAAAAAGCATTTTCTTTTTGTTTTAGACAACATTTCATGCACTTTTAAATATGTTTAAGAAAGTTGCAAGTGAAAATCTATGTCTCTGACTGAGTTTGCATTACTGCTTGTTTTGTCTGCTGGCTGAGTAAAGCTCATTTTCAACGTCCAATGCAGATTGTGATAAAACCAGATCCAGCTACTAAAATGCATCATTCATTTTGTTTTAGACAACATTTCTTGCACTGTTAAACATGTTAAAGCAAGTTGCAAGTGAAAATCAATGTCTCTGACTGAGTTTGCATTACTGCTTATTTTGACCTCTGCTGGCTGAGAACAGCTCATTTTCAACGTTCAATTCAGAATGTGATAAAACCAGATCCAGCTACTAAAATGCATAATTCTTTTTGTTTTAGACAACATTTCATGCACTGTTAAACATGTTAAAGCAAGTTGCAAGTGAAAATCTATGTCTATGACTGAGTTTGCATTACTGCTTATTTTGACCTCTGCTGGCTCTGAAAAGCTCATTTTCAACGTTCAATTCAGAATGTGATAAAACCAGATCCAGCCACTAAAAAGCATTTTCTTTTTGTTTTAGACAACATTTCATGCACTGTTAAATATGTTTAAGAAAGTTGCAAGTGAAAATCTATGTCTATGACTGAGTGTGCATTACTGCTTATTTTGACCTCTGCTGGCTGAGTAAAGCTCATTTTCAACGTCCAATGCAGAATGTGATAAAACCAGATCCAGCTACTAAAATACATCATTCTTTTTGTTTTAGACAACATTTCATGCACTGTGAAACATGTTAAAGCAAGTTGCAAGTGAAAATCTATGTCTATGACTGAGTTTGCATTACTGCTTATTTTGACCTCTGCTGGCTCTGAAAAGCTCATTTTCAACGTTTAATTCAGAATGTGATAAAACCAGATCCAGCAACAAAAATGCATCATTCTTTTTGTTTTAGACAACATTTCATGCACTGTTAAACATGTTAAAGCAAGTTGCAAGTGAAAATCAATGTCTCTGACTGAGTTTGCATTACAGCTTATTTTGACCTCTGCTGGCTGAGAACAGCTCATTTTCAACGTCCAATGCAGAATGTGATAAAACCAGATCCAGCTACTAAAATGCATCATTCTTTTTGTTTTAGACAACATTTCATGCACTGTTAAACATGTTAAAGCAAGTTGCAAGTGAAAATCTATGTCTATGACTGAGTTTGCATTACTGCTTATTTCGACCTCTGCTGGCTCTGAAAAGCTCATTTTCGACGTTCAATTCAGAATGTGATAAAACCAGATCCAGCTACTAAAAAGCATTTTCTTTTTGTTTTAGACAACATTTCATGCACTGTTAAACATGTTTAAGAAAGTTGCAAGTGAAAATCTATGTCTCTGACTGAGTTTGCATTACTGCTTATTTTGACCTCTGCTGGCTCTGAAAAGCTCATTTTCAACGTTCAATGCAGAATGTGATAAAACCAGATCCAGCCACTAAAAAGCATTTTCTTTTTGTTTTAGACAACATTTCATGCACTGTTAAATATGTTTAAGAAAGTTGCAAGTCAAAATCTATGTCTCTGACTGAGTTTGCATTACTGCTTGTTTTGACCTCTGCTGGCTGAGTAAAGCTCATTTTCAACGTTCAATTCAGAATGTGATAAAACCAGATCCAGCTACTAAAATGCATCATTCTTTTTGTTTTAGACAACATTTCATGCACTGTTAAACATGTTAAAGCAAGTTGCAAGTGAAAATCTATGTCTATGACTGAGTTTGCATTACTGCTTATTTTGACCTCTGCTGGCTCTGAAAAGCTCATTTTCAACGTTCAATTCAGAATGTGATCAAACCAGATTCAGCCACTAAAAAGCATTTTCTTTTTGTTTTAGAAAACATTTCATGCACTTTTAAATATGTTTAAGAAAGTTGCAAGTGAAAATCTATGTCTATGACTGAGTTTGCATTACTGCTTATTTTGACCTCTGCTGGCTCTGAAAAGCTCATTTTCAACGTCCAAAGCAGAATGTGATAAATTCAGATCCAGCCACTAAAATGCATCATTCTTTTTGTTTTAGACAACATTTCATGCACTGTTAAACATGTTAAAGCAAGTTGCAAGTGACAATCTGTCTATGACTGAGTTTGCATTACTGCTTATTTTGACCTCTGCTGGCTGAGTAAAGCTCATTTTCAACGTCCAATGCAGAATGTGATAAAACCAGATCCAGCTACTAAAATGCATCATTCTTTTTGTTTTAGACATTTCATGCACTGTTAAACATGTTAAAGCAAGTTGCAAGGGAAAATCTATGTCTATGACTGAGTTTGCATTACTGCTTATTTTGACCTCTGCTGGCTGAGTAAAGCTCATTTTCAACGTCCAATGCAGAATGTGATAAAACCAGATCCATCTACAAAAATGCATCATTCTTTTTGTTTTAGACAACATTTCATGCACTGTTAAACATGTTAAAGCAAGTTGCAAGTGAAAATCTATGTCTATGACTGAGTTTGCATTACTGCTTATTTTGACCTCTGCTGGCTCTGAAAAGCTCATTTTCAACGATCAATTCAGAATGTGATAAAACCAGATCCAGCTACTAAAAAGCATTTTCTTTTTGTTTTAGACATTTCATGCACTGTAAACTTGTTTAAGAAAGTTGCAAGTGAAAATCTATGTCTCTGACTGAGTTTGCATTACTGCTTATTTTGACCTCTGCTGGCTCTGAAAAGCTCATTTTCAACGTTCAATGCAGAATGTGATAAAACCAGATCCAGCTACTAAAATGCATCATTCTTTTTGTTTTAGACAACATTTCATGCACTGTTAAACATGTTAAAGCAAGTTGCAAGTGAAAATCTATGTCTATGACTGAGTTTGCATTACTGCTTATTTTGACCTCTGCTGGCTCTGAAAAGCTCATTTTCAATGTTCAATGCAGAATGTGATAAAACCAGATCCAGCTACTAAAATGCATCATTCTTTTTGTTTTAGACAACATTTCATGCACTGTTAAACATGTTAAAGCAAGTTGCAAGGGAAAATCTATGTCTATGACTGAGTTTGCATTACTGCTTATTTTGACCTCTGCTGGCTGAGTAAAGCTCATTTTCAACGTCCAATGCAGAATGTGATAAAACCAGATCCAGCTACAAAAATGCATCATTCTTTTTGTTTTAGACAACATTTCATGCACTGTTAAACATGTTAAAGCAAGTTGCAAGTGAAAATCTATGTCTATTACTGAGTTTGCATTACTGCTTATTTTGACCTCTGCTGGCTCTGAAAAGCTCATTTTCAACGATCAATTCAGAATGTAATAAAACCAGATCCAGCTACTAAAAAGCATTTTCTTTTTGTTGTAGACATTTCATGCACTGTTAAACTTGTTTAAGAAAGTTGCAAGTGAAAATCTATGTCTCTGACTGAGTTTGCATTACTGCTTATTTTGACCTCTGCTGGCTCTGAAAAGCTCATTTTCAACGTTCAATGCAGAATGTGATAAAACCAGATCCAGCTACTAAAATGCATAATTCTTTTTGTTTTAGACAACATTTCATGCACTGTTAAACATGTTAAAGCAAGTTGCAAGTGAAAATCTATGTCTATGACTGAGTTTGCATTACTGCTTATTTTGACCTCTGCTGGCTCTGAAAAGCTCATTTTCAACGTTCAATTCAGAATGTGATAAAACCAGATCCAGCCACTAAAAAGCATTTTTTTTGTTTTAGACAACATTTCATGCACTGTTAAACATGTTAAAGCAAGTTGCAAGTGAAAATCTATGTCTATGACTGAGTTTGCATTACTGCTTATTTTGACCTCTGCTGGCTGAGAACAGCTCATTTTCAACGTCCAATGCAGAATGTGATAAAACCAGATCCAGCTACTACAATGCATCATTCTTTTTGTTTTAGACAACATTTCATGCACTGTTAAACATGTTAAAGCAAGTTGCAAGGGAAAATCTATGTCTATGACTGAGTTTGCATTACTGCTTATTTTGACCTCTGCTGGCTCTGAAAAGCTCATTTTTAACGTCCAATGCAGAATGTGATAAATTCAGATCCAGCCACTAAAATGCATCATTCTTTTTGTTTTAGACAACATTTCATGCACTGTTAAACATGTTAAAGCAAGTTGCAAGTGAAAATCTGTCTCTGACTGAGTTTGCATTACTGCTTGGTTTGACCTCTGCTGGCTGAGTAAAGCTCATTTTCAACGTTCAATTCAGAATGTGATAAAACCTGCTCCAGCTACTAAAATGCATCATTCTTTTTGTTTTAGACAACATTTCATGCACTGTTAAACATGTTAAAGCAAGTTGCAAGTGAAAATCAATGTCTCTGACTGAGTTTGCATTACTGCTTATTTTGACCTCTGCTGGCTAAGAACAGCTCATTTTCAACGTCCAATGCAGAATGTGATAAAACCAGATCCAGCTACTAAAATGCATCATTCTTTTTGTTTTAGACAACATTTCATGCACTGTTAAACATGTTAAAGCAAGTTGCAAGTGAAAATCTATGTCTATGACTGAGTTTGCATTACTGCTTATTTTGACATCTGCTGGCTCTGAAAAGCTCATTTTCAACGTCCAATGCAGAATGTGATAAATTCAGATCCAGCCACTAAAATGCATCATTCTTTTTGTTTTAGACAACATTTCATGCACTGTTAAACATGTTAAAGCAAGTTGCAAGTGAAAATCTGTCTATGACTGAGTTTGCATTACTTCTTATTTTGACCTCTGCTGGCTGAGTAAAGCTCATTTTCAACGTCCAATGCAGAATGTGATAAAACCAGATCCAGCTACAAAAATGCATCATTCTTTTTGTTTTAGACAACATTTCATGCACTGTTAAACATGTTAAAGCAAGTTGCAAGTGAAAATCTATGTCTATGACTGGGTTTGCATTACTGCTTATTTTGACCTCTGCTGGCTCTGAAAAGCTAATTTTCAACGTTCAATTCAGAATGTGATAAAACCAGATCCAGCCACTAAAAAGCATTTTCTTTTTGTTTTAGACAACATTTCATGCACTTTTAAATATGTTTAAGAAAGTTGCAAGTGAAAATGTATGTCTATGACTGAGTTTGCATTACTGCTTATTTTGACCTCTGCTGGCTCTGAAAAGCTCATTTTCAACGTTCAATGCAGAATGTGATAAAACCAGATCCAGCTACTAAAATGCATCATTCTTTTTGTTTTAGACAACATTTCATGCACTTTTAAATATGTTTAAGAAAGTTGCAAGTGAAAATGTATGTCTCTGACTGAGTTTGCATTACTGCTTGTTTTGTCTGCTGGCTGAGTAAAGCTCATTTTCAACGTCCAATGCAGATTGTGATAAAACCAGATCCAGCTACTAAAATGCATCATTCATTTTGTTTTAGACAACATTTCTTGCACTGTTAAACATGTTAAAGCAAGTTGCAAGTGAAAATCAATGTCTCTGACTGAGTTTGCATTACTGCTTATTTTGACCTCTGCTGGCTGAGAACAGCTCATTTTCAACGTCCAATGCAGAATGTGATAAAACCAGATCCAGCTACTAAAATGCATCATTCTTTTTGTTTTAGACAACATTTCATGCACTGTTAAACATGTTAAAGCAAGTTGCAAGTGAAAATCTATGTCTATGACTGAGTTTGCATTACTGCTTATTTCGACCTCTGCTGGCTCTGAAAAGCTCATTTTCGACGTTCAATTCAGAATGTGAAAAAACCAGATCCAGCTACTAAAAAGCATTTTCTTTTTGTTTTAGACAACATTTCATGCACTGTTAAACATGTTTAAGAAAGTTGCAAGTGAAAATCTATGTCTCTGACTGAGTTTGCATTACTGCTTATTTTGACCTCTGCTGGCTCTGAAAAGCTCATTTTCAACGTTCAATGCAGAATGTGATAAAACCAGATCCAGCTACTAAAATGCATTATTCTTTTTGTTTTAAACAACATTTCATGCACTCTTAAATATGTTTAAGAAAGTTGCAAGTGAAAATCTATGTCTATGACTGAGTTTGCATTACTGCTCATTTTGACCTCTGCTGGCTGAGTAAAGCTCATTTTCAACGTTCAATTCAGAATGTGATAAAACCAGATCCAGCTACTAAAATGCATCATTCTTTTTGTTTTAGACAACATTTCATGCACTGTTAAACATGTTAAAGCAAGTTGCAAGTGAAAATCTATGTCTATGACTGAGTTTGCATTACTGCTTATTTCGACCTCTGCTGGCTCTGAAAAGCTCATTTTCGACGTTCAATTCAGAATGTGATAAAACCAGATCCAGCTACTAAAAAGCATTTTCTTTTTGTTTTAGACAACATTTCATGCACTGTTAAACATGTTTAAGAAAGTTGCAAGTGAAAATCTATGTCTCTGACTGAGTTTGCATTACTGCTTATTTTGACCTCTGCTGGCTCTGAAAAGCTCATTTTCAACGTTCAATGCAGAATGTGATAAAACCAGATCCAGCTACTAAAATGCATCATTCTTTTTGTTTTAGACAACATTTCATGCACTGTTAAACATGTTAAAGCAAGTTGCAAGTGAAAATCTATGTCTATGACTGAGTTTGCATTACTGCTTATTTTGACCTCTGCTGGCTCTGAAAAGCTCATTTTCAACGTTCAATTCAGAATGTGATAAAACCAGATCCAGCTACTAAAAAGCATTTTCTTTTTGTTTTAGACAACATTTCATGCACTGTTAAACGTGTTAAAGCAAGTTGCAAGTGAAAATCTATGTCTATGACTGAGTTTGCATTACTGCTTATTTTGACCTCTGCTGGCTGAGTAAAGCTCATTTTCAACGTCCAATGCAGAATGTGATAAAACCAGATCCAGCTACTAAAATGCATCATTCTTTTTGTTTTAGACAACATTTCATGCACTGTTAAACATGTTAAAGCAAGTTGCAAGTGAAAATCTATGTCTATGACTGAGTTTGCATTACTGCTTATTTTGACCTCTGCTGGCTCTGAAAAGCAAATTTTCAACGTTCAATTCAGAATGTGATAAAACCAGATCCAGCTACTAAAATGCATCATTCTTTTTGTTTTAGACAACATTTCATGCACTGTTAAACATGTTAAAGCAAGTTGCATGTGAAAATCTATGTCTATGACTGAGTTTGCATTACTGCTTATTTTGACCTCTGCTGGCTGAGTAAAGTTCATTTTCAACGTTCAATGCAGAATGTGATAAAACCAGATCCAGCTACTAAAATGCATAATTCTTTTTGTTTTAGACAACATTTCATGCACTGTTAAACATATTAAAGCAAGTTGCAAGTGAAAATCTATGTCTATGACTGAGTTTGCATTACTGCTTATTTTGACCTCTGCTGGCTCTGAAAAGCTCATTTTCAACTTTCAATTCAGAATGTGATAAAACCAGATCCAGCCACTAAAAAGCATTTTCTTTTTGTTTTAGACAACATTTCATGCACTGTTAAACATGTTTAAGAAAGTTGCAAGTGAAAATCTATGTCTCTGACTGAGTTTGCATTACTGCTTATTTTGACTTCTGCTGGCTCTGAAAAGCTCATTTTCAACGTTCAATGCAGAATGTGATAAAACCAGATCCAGCTACTAAAATGCATCATTCTTTTTGTTTTAAACAACATTTCATGCACTCTTAAATATGTTTAAGAAAGTTGCAAGTGAAAATCTATGTCTATGACTGAGTTTGCATTACTGCTCATTTTGACCTCTGCTGGCTGAGTAAAGCTCATTTTCAACGTTCAATTCAGAATGTGATAAATCCAGATCCAGCTACTAAAATGCATCATTCTTTTTGTTTTAGACAACATTTCATGCACTGTTAAACATGTTAAAGCAAGTTGCAAGTGAAAATCTATGTCTATGACTGAGTTTGCATTACTGCTTATTTTGACCTCTGCTGGCTCTGAAAAGCTCATTTTCAACGTTCAATTCAGAATGTGATAAAACCAGATCCAGCTACTAAAATGCATCATTCTTTTTGTTTTAGACAACATTTCATGCACTGTTAAACATGTTAAAGCAAGTTGCAAGTGAAAATCTATGTCTATGACTGAGTTTGCATTACTGCTTATTTTGACCTCTGCTGGCTCTGAAAAGCAAATTTTCAACGTTCAATTCAGAATGTGATAAAACCAGATCCAGCTACTAAAATGCATCATTCTTTTTGTTTTAGACAACATTTCATGCACTGTTAAACATGTTAAAGCAAGTTGCATGTGAAAATCTATGTCTATGACTGAGTTTGCATTACTGCTTATTTTGACCTCTGCTGGCTGAGTAAAGCTCATTTTCAACGTTCAATGCAGAATGTGATAAAACCAGATCCAGCTACTAAAATGCATAATTCTTTTTGTTTTAGACAACATTTCATGCACTGTTAAACATATTAAAGCAAGTTGCAAGTGAAAATCTATGTCTATGACTGAGTTTGCATTACTGCTTATTTTGACCTCTGCTGGCTGAGAACAGCTCATTTTCAACGTTCAATTCAGAATGTGATAAAACCAGATCCAGCTACTAAAATGCATAATTCTTTTTGTTTTAGACAACATTTCATGCACTGTTAAACATGTTAAAGCAAGTTGCAAGTGAAAATCTATGTCTCTGACTGAGTTTGCATTACTGCTTATTTTGACCTCTGCTGGCTGAGTAAAGCTCATTTTCAACGTCCAATGCAGAATGTGATAAAACCAGATCCAGCTACTAAAATACATCATTCTTTTTGTTTTAGACAACATTTCATGCACTGTGAAACATGTTAAAGCAAGTTGCAAGTGAAAATCTATGTCTATGACTGAGTTTGCATTACTGCTTATTTTGACCTCTGCTGGCTCTGAAAAGCTCATTTTCAACGTTCAATTCAGAATGTGATAAAACCAGATCCAGCTACTAAAATGCATCATTCTTTTTGTTTTAGACAACATTTCATGCACTGTTAAACATGTTAAAGCAAGTTGCAAGTGAAAATCTATGTCTATGACTGAGTTTGCATTACTGCTTATTTTGACCTCTGCTGGCTGTGAAAAGCTCATTTTCAACGTTCAATTCAGAATGTGATAAAACCAGATCCAGCTACTAAAAAGCATTTTCTTTTTGTTTTAGACAACATTTCATGCACTGTTGAACATGTTTAAGAAAGTTGCAAGTGAAAATCTATGTCTCTGACTGAGTTTGCATTACTGCTTATTTTGACCTCTGCTGGCTCTGAAAAGCTCATTTTCAACGTTCAATGCAGAATGTGATAAAACCAGATCCAGCTACTAAAATGCATCGTTCTTTTTGTTTTAGACAACATTTCATGCACTGTTAAACATGTTAAAGCAAGTTGCAAGTAAAAATCAATGTCTCTGACTGAGTTTGCATTACTGCTTATTTTGACCTCTGCTGGCTGAGAACAGCTCATTTTCAACGTTCAATTCAGAATGTGATAAAACCAGATCCAGCTACTAAAATGCATAATTCTTTTTGTTTTAGACAACATTTCATGCACTGTTAAACATGTTAAAGCAAGTTGCAAGTGAAAATCTATGTCTATGACTGAGTTTGCATTACTGCTTATTTTGACCTCTGCTGGCTCTGAAAAGCTCATTTTCAACGTTCAATTCAGAATGTGATAAAACCAGATCCAGCCACTAAAAAGCATTTTCTTTTTGTTTTAGACAACATTTCATGCACTGTTAAATATGTTTAAGAAAGTTGCAAGTGAAAATCTATGTCTATGACTGAGTGTGCATTACTGCTTATTTTGACCTCTGCTGGCTGAGTAAAGCTCATTTTCAACGTCCAATGCAGAATGTGATAAAACCAGATCCAGCTACTAAAATACATCATTCTTTTTGTTTTAGACAACATTTCATGCACTGTGAAACATGTTAAAGCAAGTTGCAAGTGAAAATCTATGTCTATGACTGAGTTTGCATTACTGCTTATTTTGACCTCTGCTGGCTCTGAAAAGCTCATTTTCAACGTTTAATTCAGAATGTGATAAAACCAGATCCAGCAACAAAAATGCATCATTCTTTTTGTTTTAGACAACATTTCATGCACTGTTAAACATGTTAAAGCAAGTTGCAAGTGAAAATCAATGTCTCTGACTGAGTTTGCATTACTGCTTATTTTGACCTCTGCTGGCTGAGAACAGCTCATTTTCAACGGCCAATGCAGAATGTGATAAAACCAGATCCAGCTACTAAAATGCATCATTCTTTTTGTTTTAGACAACATTTCATGCACTGTTAAACATGTTAAAGCAAGTTGCAAGTGAAAATCTATGTCTATGACTGAGTTTGCATTACTGCTTATTTCGACCTCTGCTGGCTCTGAAAAGCTCATTTTCGACGTTCAATTCAGAATGTGATAAAACCAGATCCAGCTACTAAAAAGCATTTTCTTTTTGTTTTAGACAACATTTCATGCACTGTTAAACATGTTTAAGAAAGTTGCAAGTGAAAATCTATGTCTCTGACTGAGTTTGCATTACTGCTTATTTTGACCTCTGCTGGCTCTGAAAAGCTCATTTTCAACGTTCAATGCAGAATGTGATAAAACCAGATCCAGCCACTAAAAAGCATTTTCTTTTTGTTTTAGACAACATTTCATGCACTGTTAAATATGTTTAAGAAAGTTGCAAGTCAAAATCTATGTCTCTGACTGAGTTTGCATTACTGCTTGTTTTGACCTCTGCTGGCTGAGTAAAGCTCATTTTCAACGTTCAATTCAGAATGTGATAAAACCAGATCCAGCTACTAAAATGCATCATTCTTTTTGTTTTAGACAACATTTCATGCACTGTTAAACATGTTAAAGCAAGTTGCAAGTGAAAATCTATGTCTATGACTGAGTTTGCATTACTGCTTATTTTGACCTCTGCTGGCTCTGAAAAGCTCATTTTCAACGTTCAATTCAGAATGTGATAAAACCAGATCCAGCTACTAAAATGCATCATTCTTTTTGTTTTAGACAACATTTCATGCACTGTTAAACGTGTTAAAGCAAGTTGCAAGTGAAAATCTATGTCTATGACTGAGTTTGCATTACTGCTTATTTTGACCTCTGCTGGCTGAGTAAAGCTCATTTTCAACGTCCAATGCAGAATGTGATAAAACCAGATCCAGCTACTAAAATGCATCATTCTTTTTGTTTTAGACAACATTTCATGCACTGTTAAACATGTTAAAGCAAGTTGCAAGTGAAAATCTATGTCTATGACTGAGTTTGCATTACTGCTTATTTTGACCTCTGCTGGCTCTGAAAAGCAAATTTTCAACGTTCAATTCAGAATGTGATAAAACCAGATCCAGCTACTAAAATGCATCATTCTTTTTGTTTTAGACAACATTTAATGCACTGTTAAACATGTTAAAGCAAGTTGCATGTGAAAATCTATGTCTATGACTGAGTTTGCATTACTGCTTATTTTGACCTCTGCTGGCTGAGTAAAGCTCATTTTCAACGTTCAATGCAGAATGTGATAAAACCAGATCCAGCTACTAAAATGCATAATTCTTTTTGTTTTAGACAACATTTCATGCACTGTTAAACATATTAAAGCAAGTTGCAAGTGAAAATCTATGTCTATGACTGAGTTTGCATTACTGCTTATTTTGACCTCTGCTGGCTCTGAAAAGCTCATTTTCAACTTTCAATTCAGAATGTGATAAAACCAGATCCAGCCACTAAAAAGCATTTTCTTTTTGTTTTAGACAACATTTTATGCACTGTTAAATATGTTTAAGAAAGTTGCAAGTGAAAATCTATGTCTCTGACTGAGTTTGCATTACTGCTTGTTTTGACCTCTGCTGGCTGAGTAAAGCTCATTTTCAATGTTCAATTCAGAATGTGATAAAACCAGATCCAGCTACTAAAATGCATCATTCTTTTTGTTTTAGACAACATTTCATGCACTGTTAAACATGTTAAAGCAAGTTGCAAGTGAAAATCAATGTCTCTGACTGAGTTTGCATTACTGCTTATTTTGACCTCTGCTGGCTCTGAAAAGCTCATTTTCAACGTCCAATGCAGAATTTGATAAAACCAGATCCAGCTACTAAAATGCATCATTCTTTTTGTTTTAGACAACATTTCATGCACTGTTAAACATGTTAAAGCAAGTTGCAAGTGAAAATCTATGTCTATGACTGAGTTTGCATTACTGCTTATTTTGACATCTGCTGGCTCTGAAAAGCTCATTTTCAACGTCCAATGCAGAATGTGATAAATTCAGATCCAGCCACTAAAATGCATCATTCTTTTTGTTTTAGACAACATTTCATGCACTGTTAAACATGTTAAAGCAAGTTGCAAGTGAAAATCTGTCTATGACTGAGTTTGCATTACTTCTTATTTTGACCTCTGCTGGCTGAGTAAAGCTCATTTTCAACGTCCAATGCAGAATGTGATAAAACCAGATCCAGCTACAAAAATGCATCATTCTTTTTGTTTTAGACAACATTTCATGCACTGTTAAACATGTTAAAGCAAGTTGCAAGTGAAAATCTATGTCTATGACTGAGTTTGCATTACTGCTTATTTTGACCTCTGCTGGCTCTGAAAAGCTAATTTTCAACGTTCAATTCAGAATGTGATAAAACCAGATCCAGCCACTAAAAAGCATTTTCTTTTTGTTTTAGACAACATTTCATGCACTTTTAAATATGTTTAAGAAAGTTGCAAGTGAAAATCTATGTCTCTGACTGAGTTTGCATTACTGCTTGTTTTGTCTGCTGGCTGAGTAAAGCTCATTTTCAACGTCCAATGCAGATTGTGATAAAACCAGATCCAGCTACTAAAATGCATCATTCATTTTGTTTTAGACAACATTTCTTGCACTGTTAAACATGTTAAAGCAAGTTGCAAGTGAAAATCAATGTCTCTGACTGAGTTTGCATTACTGCTTATTTTGACCTCTGCTGGCTGAGAACAGCTCATTTTCAACGTCCAATGCAGAATGTGATAAAACCAGATCCAGCTACTAAAATGCATCATTCTTTTTGTTTTAGACAACATTTCATGCACTGTTAAACATGTTAAAGCAAGTTGCAAGTGAAAATCTATGTCTATGACTGAGTTTGCATTACTGCTTATTTCGACCTCTGCTGGCTCTGAAAAGCTCATTTTCGACGTTCAATTCAGAATGTGAAAAAACCAGATCCAGCTACTAAAAAGCATTTTCTTTTTGTTTTAGACAACATTTCATGCACTGTTAAACATGTTTAAGAAAGTTGCAAGTGAAAATCTATGTCTCTGACTGAGTTTGCATTACTGCTTATTTTGACCTCTGCTGGCTCTGAAAAGCTCATTTTCAACGTTCAATGCAGACCGTGATAAAACCAGATCCAGCTACTAAAATGCATCATTCTTTTTGTTTTAAACAACATTTCATGCACTCTTAAATATGTTTAAGAAAGTTGCAAGTGAAAATCTATGTCTCTGACTGAGTTTGCATTACTGCTCATTTTGACCTCTGCTGGCTGAGTAAAGCTCATTTTCAACGTTCAATTCAGAATGTGATAAAACCAGATCCAGCTACTAAAATGCATCATTCTTTTTGTTTTAGACAACATTTCATGCACTGTTAAACATGTTAAAGCAAGTTGCAAGTGAAAATCTATGTCTATGACTGAGTTTGCATTACTGCTTATTTCGACCTCTGCTGGCTCTGAAAAGCTCATTTTCGACGTTCAATTCAGAATGTGATAAAACCAGATCCAGCTACTAAAAAGCATTTTCTTTTTGTTTTAGACAACATTTCATGCACTGTTAAACATGTTTAAGAAAGTTGCAAGTGAAAATCTATGTCTCTGACTGAGTTTGCATTACTGCTTATTTTGACCTCTGCTGGCTCTGAAAAGCTCATTTTCAACGTTCAATGCAGAATGTGATAAAACCAGATCCAGCTACTAAAATGCATCATTCTTTTTGTTTTAAACAACATTTCATGCACTCTTAAATATGTTTAAGAAAGTTGCAAGTGAAAATCTATGTCTATGACTGAGTTTGCATTACTGCTCATTTTGACCTCTGCTGGCTGAGTAAAGCTCATTTTCAACGTTCAATTCAGAATGTGATAAAACCAGATCCAGCTACTAAAATGCATCAATCTTTTTGTTTTAGACAACATTTCATGCACTGTTAAACATGTTAAAGCAAGTTGCAAGTGAAAATCTATGTCTATGACTGAGTTTGCATTACTGCTTATTTTGACCTCTGCTGGCTCTGAAAAGCTCATTTTCAACGTTCAATTCAGAATGTGATAAAACCAGATCCAGCTACTAAAAAGCATTTTCTTTTTGTTTTAGACAACATTTCATGCACTGTTAAACGTGTTAAAGCAAGTTGCAAGTGAAAATCTATGTCTATGACTGAGTTTGCATTACTGCTTATTTTGACCTCTGCTGGCTGAGTAAAGCTCATTTTCAACGTCCAATGCAGAATGTGATAAAACCAGATCCAGCTACTAAAATGCATCATTCTTTTTGTTTTAGACAACATTTCATGCACTGTTAAACATGTTAAAGCAAGTTGCAAGTGAAAATCTATGTCTATGACTGAGTTTGCATTACTGCTTATTTTGACCTCTGCTGGCTCTGAAAAGCAAATTTTCAACGTTCAATTCAGAATGTGATAAAACCAGATCCAGCTACTAAAATGCATCATTCTTTTTGTTTTAGACAACATTTCATGCACTGTTAAACATGTTAAAGCAAGTTGCATGTGAAAATCTATGTCTATGACTGAGTTTGCATTACTGCTTATTTTGACCTCTGCTGGCTGAGTAAAGCTCATTTTCAACGTTCAATGCAGAATGTGATAAAACCAGATCCAGCTACTAAAATGCATAATTCTTTTTGTTTTAGACAACATTTCATGCACTGTTAAACATGTTTAAGAAAGTTGCAAGTGAAAATCTATGTCTCTGACTGAGTTTGCATTACTGCTTATTTTGACCTCTGCTGGCTCTGAAAAGCTCATTTTCAACGTTCAATGCAGAATGTGATAAAACCAGATCCAGCTACTAAAATGCATCATTCTTTTTGTTTTAAACAACATTTCATGCACTCTTAAATATGTTTAAGAAAGTTGCAAGTGAAAATCTATGTCTATGACTGAGTTTGCATTACTGCTCATTTTGACCTCTGCTGGCTGAGTAAAGCTCATTTTCAACGTTCAATTCAGAATGTGATAAAACCAGATCCAGCTACTAAAATGCATCATTCTTTTTGTTTTAGACAACATTTCATGCACTGTTAAACATGTTAAAGCAAGTTGCAAGTGAAAATCTATGTCTATGACTGAGTTTGCATTACTGCTTATTTTGACCTCTGCTGGCTCTGAAAAGCTCATTTTCAACGTTCAATTCAGAATGTGATAAAACCAGATCCAGCTACTAAAATGCATCATTCTTTTTGTTTTAGACAACATTTCATGCACTGTTAAACATGTTAAAGCAAGTTGCAAGTGAAAATCTATGTCTATGACTGAGTTTGCATTACTGCTTATTTTGACCTCTGCTGGCTCTGAAAAGCTCATTTTCAACGTTCAATTCAGAATGTGATAAAACCAGATCCAGCTACTAAAAAGCATTTTCTTTTTGTTTTAGACAACATTTCATGCACTGTTAAACGTGTTAAAGCAAGTTGCAAGTGAAAATCTATGTCTATGACTGAGTTTGCATTACTGCTTATTTTGACCTCTGCTGGCTGAGTAAAGCTCATTTTCAACGTCCAATGCAGAATGTGATAAAACCAGATCCAGCTACTAAAATGCATCATTCTTTTTGTTTTAGACAACATTTCATGCACTGTTAAACATGTTAAAGCAAGTTGCAAGTGAAAATCTATGTCTATGACTGAGTTTGCATTACTGCTTATTTTGACCTCTGCTGGCTCTGAAAAGCAAATTTTCAACGTTCAATTCAGAATGTGATAAAACCAGATCCAGCTACTAAAATGCATCATTCTTTTTGTTTTAGACAACATTTCATGCACTGTTAAACATGTTAAAGCAAGTTGCATGTGAAAATCTATGTCTATGACTGAGTTTGCATTACTGCTTATTTTGACCTCTGCTGGCTGAGTAAAGCTCATTTTCAACGTTCAATGCAGAATGTGATAAAACCAGATCCAGCTACTAAAATGCATAATTCTTTTTGTTTTAGACAACATTTCATGCACTGTTAAACATGTTTAAGAAAGTTGCAAGTGAAAATCTATGTCTCTGACTGAGTTTGCATTACTGCTTATTTTGACCTCTGCTGGCTCTGAAAAGCTCATTTTCAACGTTCAATGCAGAATGTGATAAAACCAGATCCAGCTACTAAAATGCATCATTCTTTTTGTTTTAAACAACATTTCATGCACTCTTAAATATGTTTAAGAAAGTTGCAAGTGAAAATCTATGTCTATGACTGAGTTTGCATTACTGCTCATTTTGACCTCTGCTGGCTGAGTAAAGCTCATTTTCAACGTTCAATTCAGAATGTGATAAAACCAGATCCAGCTACTAAAATGCATCATTCTTTTTGTTTTAGACAACATTTCATGCACTGTTAAACATGTTAAAGCAAGTTGCAAGTGAAAATCTATGTCTATGACTGAGTTTGCATTACTGCTTATTTTGACCTCTGCTGGCTCTGAAAAGCTCATTTTCAACGTTCAATTCAGAATGTGATAAAACCAGATCCAGCTACTAAAATGCATCATTCTTTTTGTTTTAGACAACATTTCATGCACTGTTAAACATGTTAAAGCAAGTTGCAAGTGAAAATCTATGTCTATGACTGAGTTTGCATTACTGCTTATTTTGACCTCTGCTGGCTCTGAAAAGCAAATTTTCAACGTTCAATTCAGAATGTGATAAAACCAGATCCAGCTACTAAAATGCATCATTCTTTTTGTTTTAGACAACATTTCATGCACTGTTAAACATGTTAAAGCAAGTTGCATGTGAAAATCTATGTCTATGACTGAGTTTGCATTACTGCTTATTTTGACCTCTGCTGGCTGAGTAAAGCTCATTTTCAACGTTCAATGCAGAATGTGATAAAACCAGATCCAGCTACTAAAATGCATAATTCTTTTTGTTTTAGACAACATTTCATGCACTGTTAAACATATTAAAGCAAGTTGCAAGTGAAAATCTATGTCTATGACTGAGTTTGCATTACTGCTTATTTTGACCTCTGCTGGCTGAGAACAGCTCATTTTCAACGTTCAATTCAGAATGTGATAAAACCAGATCCAGCTACTAAAATGCATAATTCTTTTTGTTTTAGACAACATTTCATGCACTGTTAAACATGTTAAAGCAAGTTGCAAGTGAAAATCTATGTCTATGACTGAGTTTGCATTACTGCTTATTTTGACCTCTGCTGGCTCTGAAAAGCTCATTTTCAACGTTCAATTCAGAATGTGATAAAACCAGATCCAGCCACTAAAAAGCATTTTCTTTTGTTTTAGACAACATTTCATGCACTGTTAAATATGTTTAAGAAAGTTGCAAGTGAAAATCTATGTCTATGACTGAGTTTGCATTACTGCTTATTTTGACCTCTGCTGGCTGAGTAAAGCTCATTTTCAACGTCCAATGCAGAATGTGATAAAACCAGATCCAGCTACTAAAATACATCATTCTTTTTGTTTTAGACAACATTTCATGCACTGTGAAACATGTTAAAGCAAGTTGCAAGTGAAAATCTATGTCTATGACTGAGTTTGCATTACTGCTTATTTTGACCTCTGCTGGCTCTGAAAAGCTCATTTTCAACGTTCAATTCAGAATGTGATAAAACCAGATCCAGCTACTAAAATGCATCATTCTTTTTGTTTTAGACAACATTTCATGCACTGTTAAACATGTTAAAGCAAGTTGCAAGTGAAAATCTATGTCTATGACTGAGTTTGCATTACTGCTTATTTTGACCTCTGCTGGCTGAGTAAAGCTCATTTTCAACGTCCAATGCAGAATGTGATAAAACCAGATCCAGCTACTAAAATGCATCATTCTTTTTGTTTTAGACAACATTTCATGCACTGTTAAACATGTTAAAGCAAGTTGCAAGTGAAAATCTATGTCTATGACTGAGTTTGCATTACTGCTTATTTTGACCTCTGCTGGCTGAGTAAAGCTCATTTTCAACGTCCAATGCAGAATGTGATAAAACCAGATCCAGCTACTAAAATGCATCATTCTTTTTGTTTTAGACAACATTTCATGCACTGTTAAACATGTTAAAGCAAGTTAAATGTGAAAATCTATGTATATGACTGAGTTTGCATTACTGCTTATTTTGACCTCTGCTGGCTGAGAACAGCTCATTTTCAACGTCCAATGCAGAATGTGATAAAACCAGATCCAGCTACTAAAATGCATCATTCTTTTTGTTTTAGACAACATTTCATGCACTGTTAAACATGTTAAAGCAAGTTGCAAGGGAAAATCTATGTCTATGACTGAGTTTGCATTACTGCTTATTTTGACCTCTGCTGGCTGAGTAAAGCTCATTTTCAACGTCCAATGCAGAATGTGATAAAACCAGATCCATCTACAAAAATGCATCATTCTTTCGGTTTTAGAAAACATTTCATGCACTGTTAAACATGTTAAAGCAAGTTGCAAGTGAAAATCTATGTCTATGACTGAGTTTGCATTACTGCTTATTTTGACCTCTGCTGGCTCTGAAAAGCTCATTTTCAACGATCAATTCAGAATGTGATAAAACCAGATCCAGCTACTAAAAAGCATTTTCTTTTTGTTGTAGACATTTCATGAACTGTTAAACTTGTTTAAAAAAGTTGCAAGTGAAAATCTATGTCTCTGACTGAGTTTGCATTACTGCTTATTTTGACCTCTGCTGGCTCTGAAAAGCTCATTTTCAACGTTCAATGCAGAATGTGATAAAACCAGATCCAGCTACTAAAATGCATAATTCTTTTTGTTTTAGACAACATTTCATGCACTGTTAAACATGTTAAAGCAAGTTGCAAGTGAAAATCTATGTCTATGACTGAGTTTGCATTACTGCTTATTTTGACCTCTGCTGGCTCTGAAAAGCTCATTTTCAACGATCAATTCAGAATGTGATAAAACCAGATCCAGCTACTAAAAAGCATTTTCTTTTTGTTGTAGACATTTCATGAACTGTTAAACTTGTTTAAAAAAGTTGCAAGTGAAAATCTATGTCTCTGACTGAGTTTGCATTACTGCTTATTTTGACCTCTGCTGGCTCTGAAAAGCTCATTTTCAACGTTCAATGCAGAATGTGATAAAACCAGATCCAGCTACTAAAATGCATAATTCTTTTTGTTTTAGACAACATTTCATGCACTGTTAAACATGTTAAAGCAAGTTGCAAGTGAAAATCTATGTCTATGACTGAGTTTGCATTACTGCTTATTTTGACCTCTGCTGGCTCTGAAAAGCTCATTTTCAACGTTCAATTCAGAATGTGATAAAACCAGATCCAGCCACTAAAAAGCATTTTTTTTTTTTGTTTTAGACAACATTTCATGCACTGTTAAACATGTTAAAGCAAGTTGCAAGTGAAAATCTATGTCTATGACTGAGTTTGCATTACTGCTTATTTTGACCTCTGCTGGCTGAGAACAGCTCATTTTCAACGTCCAATGCAGAATGTGATAAAACCAGATCCAGCTACTAAAATGCATAATTCTTTTTGTTTTAGACAACATTTCATGCACTGTTAAACATGTTAAAGCAAGTTGCAAGTGAAAATCTATGTCTATGACTGAGTTTGCATTACTGCTTATTTTGACCTCTGCTGGCTCTGAAAAGCTCATTTTCAACGTTCAATTCAGAATGTGATAAAACCAGATCCAGCCACTAAAAAGCATTTTCTTTTTGTTTTAGACAACATTTCATGCACTGTTAAACATGTTAAAGCAAGTTGCAAGTGAAAATCTATGTCTATGACTGAGTTTGCATTACTGCTTATTTTGACCTCTGCTGGCTGTGAAAAGCTCATTTTCAACGTTCAATTCAGAATGTGATAAAACCAGATCCAGCTACTAAAAAGCATTTTCTTTTTGTTTTAGACAACATTTCATGCACTGTTGAACATGTTTAAGAAAGTTGCAAGTGAAAATCTATGTCTCTGACTGAGTTTGCATTACTGCTTATTTTGACCTCTGCTGGCTCTGAAAAGCTCATTTTCAACGTTCAATGCAGAATGTGATAAAACCAGATCCAGCTACTAAAATGCATCGTTCTTTTTGTTTTAGACAACATTTCATGCACTGTTAAACATGTTAAAGCAAGTTGCAAGTGAAAATCAATGTCTCTGACTGAGTTTGCATTACTGCTTATTTTGACCTCTGCTGGCTGAGAACAGCTCATTTTCAACGTTCAATTCAGAATGTGATAAAACCAGATCCAGCTACTAAAATGCATAATTCTTTTTGTTTTAGACAACATTTCATGCACTGTTAAACATGTTAAAGCAAGTTGCAAGTGAAAATCTATGTCTATGACTGAGTTTGCATTACTGCTTATTTTGACCTCTGCTGGCTCTGAAAAGCTCATTTTCAACGTTCAATTCAGAATGTGATAAAACCAGATCCAGCCACTAAAAAGCATTTTCTTTTTGTTTTAGACAACATTTTATGCACTGTTAAATATGTTTAAGAAAGTTGCAAGTGAAAATCTATGTCTATGACTGAGTTTGCATTACTGCTTATTTTGACCTCTGCTGGCTGAGTAAAGCTCATTTTCAACGTCCAATGCAGAATGTGATAAAACCAGATCCAGCTACTAAAATACATCATTCTTTTTGTTTTAGACAACATTTCATGCACTGTGAAACATGTTAAAGCAAGTTGCAAGTGAAAATCTATGTCTATGACTGAGTTTGCATTACTGCTTATTTTAACCTCTGCTGGCTCTGAAAAGCTCATTTTCAACGTTTAATTCAGAATGTGATAAAACCAGATCCAGCAACAAAAATGCATCATTCTTTTTGTTTTAGACAACATTTCATGCACTGTTAAACATGTTAAAGCAAGTTGCAAGTGAAAATCTATGTCTATGACTGAGTTTGCATTACTGCTTATTTTGACCTCTGCTGGCTGAGTAAAGCTCATTTTCAACGTCCAATGCAGAATGTGATAAAACCAGATCCAGCTACTAAAATGCATCATTCTTTTTGTTTTAGACAACATTTCATGCACTGTTAAACATGTTAAAGCAAGTTGCAAGTGAAAATCTATGTCTATGACTGAGTTTGCATTACTGCTTATTTTGACCTCTGCTGGCTCTGAAAAGCTCATTTTCAACGTTCAATTCAGAATGTGATAGAACCAGATCCAGCTACTAAAATGCATCATTCTTTTTGTTTTAGACAACATTTCATGCACTGTTAAACATGTTAAAGCAAGTTAAATGTGAAAATCTATGTATATGACTGAGTTTGCATTACTGCTTATTTTGACCTCTGCTGGCTGAGAACAGCTCATTTTCAACGTCCAATGCAGAATGTGATAAAACCAGATCCAGCTACTAAAATGCATCATTCTTTTTGTTTTAGACAACATTTCATGCACTGTTAAACATGTTAAAGCAAGTTGCAAGTGAAAATCTATGTCTATGACTGAGTTTGCATTACTGCTTATTTTGACCTCTGCTGGCTCTGAAAAGCTCATTTTCAACGTTCAATTCAGAATGTGATAAAACCAGATCCAGCCACTAAAAAGCATTTTCTTTTTGTTTTAGACAACATTTCATGCACTGTTAAACATGTTAAAAGCAAGTTGCAAGTGAAAATCTATGTCTATGACTGAGTTTGCATTACTGCTTATTTTGACCTCTGCTGGCTGTGAAAAGCTCATTTTCAACATTCAATTCAGAATGTGATAAAACCAGATCCAGCTACTAAAAAGCATTTTCTTTTTGTTTTAGACAACATTTCATGCACTGTTGAACATGTTCAAGAAAGTTGCAAGTGAAAATCTATGTCTCTGACTGAGTTTGCATTACTGCTTATTTTGACCTCTGCTGGCTCTGAAAAGCTCATTTTCAACGTTCAATGCAGAATGTGATAAAACCAGATCCAGCTACTAAAATGCATCGTTCTTTTTGTTTTAGACAACATTTCATGCACTGTTAAACATGTTAAAGCAAGTTGCAAGTGAAAATCAATGTCTCTGACTGAGTTTGCATTACTGCTTATTTTGACCTCTGCTGGCTGAGAACAGCTCATTTTCAACGTCCAATGCAGAATGTGATAAAATCAGATCCAGCTACTAAAATGCATCATTCTTTTTGTTTTAGACAACATTTCATGCACTTTTAAACATGTTAAAGCAAGTTGCAAGTGAAAATCAATGTCTCTGACTGAGTTTGCATTACTGCTTATTTTGACCTCTGCTGGCTCTGAAAAGCTCATTTTCAACGTTCAATTCAGAATGTGATAAAACCAGATCCAGCCACTAAAAAGCATTTTCTTTTTGTTTTAGACAACATTTCATGCACTGTTAAACATGTTAAAGCAAGTTGCAAGTGAAAATCTATGTCTATGACTGAGTTTGCATTACTGCTTATTTTGACCTCTGCTGGCTGTGAAAAGCTCATTTTCAACGTTCAATTCAGAATGTGATAAAACCAGATCCAGCTACTAAAAAGCATTTTCTTTTTGTTTTAGACAACATTTCATGCACTGTTAAACATGTTTAAGAAAGTTGCAAGTGAAAATCTATGTCTCTGACTGAGTTTGCATTACTGCTTATTTTGACCTCTGCTGGCTGAGAACAGCTCATTTTCAACGTTCAATTCAGAATGTGATAAAACCAGATCCAGCTACTAAAATGCATAATTCTTTTTGTTTTAGACAACATTTCATGCACTGTTAAACATGTTAAAGCAAGTTGCAAGTGAAAATCTATGTCTATGACTGAATTTGCATTACTGCTTATTTTGACCTCTGCTGGCTCTGAAAAGCTCATTTTCAACGTTCAATTCAAAATGTGATAAAACCAGATCCAGCCACTAAAAAGCATTTTCTTTTTGTTTTAGACAGCATTTCATCTACTGTTAAACAAGTTAAAAGCAAGTTGCAAGTGAAAATCTATGTCTATGACTGAGTTTGCATTACTGCTTATTTTGACCTCTGCTGGCTCTGAAAAGCTCATTTTCAACGTTCAATTCAGAATGTGATAAAACCAGATCCAGCCACTAAAAAGCATTTTCTTTTTGTTTTAGACAACATTTCATCTACTGTTAAACAAGTTAAAAGCAAGTTGCAAGTGAAAATCTATGTCTATGACTGAGTTTGCATTACTGCTTATTTTGACCTCTGCTGGCTCTGAAAAGCTCATTTTCAACGTTCAATGCAGAATGTGATAAAACCAGATCCAGCTACTAAAATGCATCATTCTTTTTGTTTTAGACAACATTTCATGCACTGTTAAACATGTTAAAGCAAGTTGCAAGTGAAAATCTATGTCTATGACTGAGTTTGCATTACTGCTTATTTTGACCTCTGCTGGCTCTGAAAAGCTCATTTTCAACGTTCAATTCAGAATGTGATAAAACCAGATCCAGCTACTAAAAAGCATTTTCTTTTTGTTTTAGACAACATTTCATGCACTGTTAAACATGTTAAAGCAAGTTGCAAGTGAAAATCTATGTCTATGACTGAGTTTGCATTACTGCTTATTTTGACCTCTGCTGGCTCTGAAAAGCTCATTTTCAACGTTCAATTCAGAATGTGATAAAACCAGATCCAGCTACTAAAATGCATCATTCTTTTTGTTTTAGACAACATTTCATGCACTGTTAAACATGTTAAAGCAAGTTGCAAGTGAAAATCTATGTCTATGACTGAGTTTGCATTACTGCTTATTTTGACCTCTGCTGGCTGAGTAAAGCTCATTTTCAACGTCCAATGCAGAATGTGATAAAACCAGATCCAGCTACTAAAATGCATCATTCTTTTTGTTTTAGACAACATTTCATGCACTGTTAAACATGTTAAAGCAAGTTGCAAGTGAAAATCTATGTCTATGACTGAGTTTGCATTACTGCTTATTTTGACCTCTGCTGGCTCTGAAAAGCTAATTTTCAAGGTTCAATTCAGAATGTGATAAAACCAGATCCAGCTACTAAAATGCATCATTCTTTTTGTTTTAGACAACATTTCATGCACTGTTAAACATGTTCAAGCAAGTTGCAAGTGAAAATCTATGTCTATGACTGAGTTTGCATTACTGCTTATTTTGACCTCTGCTGGCTCTGAAAAGCTCATTTTCAACGTCCAATGCAGAATGTGATAAAACCAGATCCAGCTACTAAAATGCATCATTCTTTTTGTTTTAGACAACATTTCATGCACTGTTAAACATGTTAAAGCAAGTTGCAAGTGAAAATCTATGTCTATGACTGAGTTTGCATTACTGCTTATTTTGACCTCTGCTGGCTGAGAACAGCTCATTTTCAACGTCCAATGGAGAATGTGATAAAACCAGATCCAGCTACTAAAATGCATAATTCTTTTTGTTTTAGACAACATTTCATGCACTGTTAAACATGTTAAAGCAAGTTGCAAGTGAAAATCTATATCTATGACTGAGTTTGCATTACTGCTTATTTTGACCTCTGCTGGCTCTGAAAAGCTCATTTTCAACGTTCAATTCAGAATGTGATAAAACCAGATCCAGCTACTAAAATGCATAATTCTTTTTGTTTTAGACAACATTTCATGCACTGTTAAACATGTTAAAGCAAGTTGCAAGTGAAAATCTATGTCTATGACTGAGTTTGCATTACTGCTTATTTTGACCTCTGCTGGCTGTGAAAAGCTCATTTTCAACGTCCAATGCAGAATGTGATAAAACCAGATCCAGCTACTAAAAAGCATTTTCTTTTTGTTTTAGACAACATTTCATGCACTGTTAAACATGTTTAAGAAAGTTGCAAGTGAAAATCTATGTGTCTGACTGAGTTTGCATTACTGCTTATTTTGACCTCTGCTGGCTCTGAAAAGCTCATTTTCAACGTTCAATGCAGAATGTGATAAAACCAGATCCAGCTACTAAAATGCATCGTTCTTTTTGTTTTAGACAACATTTCATGCACTGTTAAACATGTTAAAGCAAGTTGCAAGTGAAAATCAATGTCTCTGACTGAGTTTGCATTACTGCTTATTTTGACCTCTGCTGGCTGAGAACAGCTCATTTTCAACGTTCAATTCAGAATGTGATAAAACCAGATCCAGCTACTAAAATGCATAATTCTTTTTGTTTTAGACAACATTTCATGCACTGTTAAACATGTTAAAGCAAGTTGCAAGTGAAAATCTATGTCTATGACTGAGTTCGCATTACTGCTTATTTTGACCTCTGCTGGCTCTGAAAAGCTCATTTTCAACGTTCAATTCAGAATGTGATCAAACCAGATCCAGCCACTAAAAAGCATTTTCTTTTTGTTTTAGACAACATTTCATGCACTGTTAAATATGTTTAAGAAAGTTGCAAGTGAAAATCTATGTTTATGACTGAGTTTGCATTACTGCTTATTTTGACCTCTGCTGGCTGAGTAAAGCTCATTTTCAACGTCCAATGCAGAATGTGATAAAACCAGATCCAGCTACTAAAATACATCATTCTTTTTGTTTTAGACAACATTTCATGCACTGTTAAACGTGTTAAAGCAAGTTGCAAGTGAAAATCTATGTCTATGACTGAGTTTGCATTACTGCTTATTTTGACCTCTGCTGGCTGAGTAAAGCTCATTTTCAACGTCCAATGCAGAATGTGATAAAACCAGATCCAGCTACTAAAATGCATCATTCTTTTTGTTTTAGACAACATTTCATGCACTGTTAAACATGTTAAAGCAAGTTGCAAGTGAAAATCTATGTCTATGACTGAGTTTGCATTACTGCTTATTTTGACCTCTGCTGGCTCTGAAAAGCAAATTTTCAACGTTCAATTCAGAATGTGATAAAACCAGATCCAGCTACTAAAATGCATCATTCTTTTTGTTTTAGACAACATTTCATGCACTGTTAAACATGTTAAAGCAAGTTGCATGTGAAAATCTATGTCTATGACTGAGTTTGCATTACTGCTTATTTTGACCTCTGCTGGCTGAGTAAAGTTCATTTTCAACGTTCAATGCAGAATGTGATAAAACCAGATCCAGCTACTAAAATGCATAATTCTTTTTGTTTTAGACAACATTTCATGCACTGTTAAACATATTAAAGCAAGTTGCAAGTGAAAATCTATGTCTATGACTGAGTTTGCATTACTGCTTATTTTGACCTCTGCTGGCTCTGAAAAGCTCATTTTCAACTTTCAATTCAGAATGTGATAAAACCAGATCCAGCCACTAAAAAGCATTTTCTTTTTGTTTTAGACAACATTTCATGCACTGTTAAACATGTTTAAGAAAGTTGCAAGTGAAAATCTATGTCTCTGACTGAGTTTGCATTACTGCTTATTTTGACTTCTGCTGGCTCTGAAAAGCTCATTTTCAACGTTCAATGCAGAATGTGATAAAACCAGATCCAGCTACTAAAATGCATCATTCTTTTTGTTTTAAACAACATTTCATGCACTCTTAAATATGTTTAAGAAAGTTGCAAGTGAAAATCTATGTCTATGACTGAGTTTGCATTACTGCTCATTTTGACCTCTGCTGGCTGAGTAAAGCTCATTTTCAACGTTCAATTCAGAATGTGATAAATCCAGATCCAGCTACTAAAATGCATCATTCTTTTTGTTTTAGACAACATTTCATGCACTGTTAAACATGTTAAAGCAAGTTGCAAGTGAAAATCTATGTCTATGACTGAGTTTGCATTACTGCTTATTTTGACCTCTGCTGGCTCTGAAAAGCTCATTTTCAACGTTCAATTCAGAATGTGATAAAACCAGATCCAGCTACTAAAATGCATCATTCTTTTTGTTTTAGACAACATTTCATGCACTGTTAAACATGTTAAAGCAAGTTGCAAGTGAAAATCTATGTCTATGACTGAGTTTGCATTACTGCTTATTTTGACCTCTGCTGGCTCTGAAAATCTCATTTTCAACGTTCAATTCAGAATGTGATAAAACCAGATCCAGCTACTAAAATGCATCATTCTTTTTGTTTTAGACAACATTTCATGCACTGTTAAACATGTTAAAGCAAGTTGCAAGTGAAAGTCTATGTCTATGACTGAGTTTGCATTACTGCTTATTTTGACCTCTGCTGGCTGAGTAAAGCTCATTTTCAACGTCCAATGCAGAATGTGATAAAACCAGATCCAGCTACTAAAATGCATCATTCTTTTTGTTTTAGACAACATTTCATGCACTGTTAAACATGTTAAAGCAAGTTGCAAGTGAAAATATATGTCTATGACTGAGTTTGCATTACTGCTTATTTTGACCTCTGCTGGCTCTGAAAAGCTAATTTTCAACGTTCAATTCAGAATGTGATAAAACCAGATCCAGCTACTAAAATGCATCATTCTTTTTGTTTTAGACAACATTTCATGCACTGTTAAACATGTTAAAGCAAGTTAAATGTGAAAATCTATGTATATGACTGAGTTTGCATTACTGCTTATTTTGACCTCTGCTGGCTGAGTAAACTCATTTTCAACGTTCAATTCAGAATGTGATAAAACCAGATCCAGCTACTAAAATGCATCATTCTTTTTGTTTTAGACAACATTTCATGCACTGTTAAACATGTTAAAGCAAGTTGCAAGTGAAAATCTATGTCTATGACTGAGTTTGCATTACTGCTTATTTTGACCTCTGCTGGCTGTGAAAAGCTCATTTTCAACGTTCAATTCAGAATGTGATAAAACCAGATCCAGCTACTAAAAAGCATTTTCTTTTTGTTTTAGACAACATTTCATGCACTGTTAAACATGTTTAAGAAAGTTGCAAGTGAAAATCTATGTCTCTGACTGAGTTTGCATTACTGCTTATTTTGACCTCTGCTGGCTCTGAAAAGCTCATTTTCAACGTTCAATGCAGAATGTGATAAAACCAGATCCAGCTACTAAAATGCATCGTTCTTTTTGTTTTAGACAACATTTCATGCACTGTTAAACATGTTAAAGCAAGTTGCAAGTGAAAATCAATGTCTCTGACTGAGTTTGCATTACTGCTTATTTTGACCTCTGCTGGCTGAGAACAGCTCATTTTCAACGTTCAATTCAGAATGTGATAAAACCAGATCCAGCTACTAAAATGCATAATTCTTTTTGTTTTAGACAACATTTCATGCACTGTTAAACATGTTAAAGCAAGTTGCAAGTGAAAATCTATGTCTATGACTGAGTTTGCATTACTGCTTATTTTGACCTCTGCTGGCTCTGAAAAGCTCATTTTCAACGTTCAATTCAGAATGTGATAAAACCAGATCCAGCCACTAAAAAGCATTTTCTTTTTGTTTTAGACAACATTTCATGCACTGTTAAATATGTTTAAGAAAGTTGCAAGTGAAAATCTTTGTCTATGACTGAGTTTGCATTACTGCTTATTTTGACCTCTGCTGGCTGAGTAAAGCTCATTTTCAACGTCCAATGCAGAATGTGATAAAACCAGATCCAGCTACTAAAATACATCATTCTTTTTGTTTTAGACAACATTTCATGCACTGTTAAACATGTTAAAGCAAGTTGCAAGTGAAAATCTATGTCTATGACTGAGTTTGCATTACTGCTTATTTTGACCTCTGCTGGCTCTGAAAAGCTCATTTTCAACGTTCAATTCAGAATGTGATAAAACCAGATCCAGCTACTAAACTGCATCATTCTTTTTGTTTTAGACAACATTTCATGCACTGTTAAACATGTTAAAGCAAGTTGCAAGTGAAAATCTATGTCTATGACTGAGTTTGCATTACTGCTTATTTTGACCTCTGCTGGCTGAGTAAAGCTCATTTTCAACGTCCAATGCAGAATGTGATAAAACCAGATCCAGCTACTAAAATGTATCATTCTTTTTGTTTTAGACAACATTTCATGCACTGTTAAACATGTTAAAGCAAGTTGCAAGTGAAAATCTATGTCTATGACTGAGTTTGCATTACTGCTTATTTTGACCTCTGCTGGCTCTGAAAAGCTCATTTTCAACGTTCAATTCAGAATGTGATAAAACCAGATCCAGCTACTAAAATGCATCATTCTTTTTGTTTTAGACAACATTTCATGCACTGTTAAACATGTTAAAGCAAGTTAAATGTGAAAATCTATGTATATGACTGAGTTTGCATTACTGCTTATTTTGACCTCTGCTTACTGAGTAAACTCATTTTCAACGTTCAATTCAGAATGTGATAAAACCAGATCCAGCTACTAAAATGCATCATTCTTTTTGTTTTAGACAACATTTCATGCACTGTTAAACATGTTAAAGCAAGTTGCAAGTGAAAATCTATGTCTATGACTGAGTTTGCATTACTGCTTATTTTGACCTCTGCTGGCTCTGAAAAGCTCATTTTCAACGTCCAATGCAGAATGTGATAAAACCAGATCCAGCTACTAAAATGCATCATTCTTTTTTGTTTTAGACAACATTTCATGCACTGTTAAACATGTTAAAGCAAGTTGCAAGTGAAAATCTATGTCTATGACTGAGTTTGCATTACTGCTTATTTTGACCTCTGCTGGCTCTGAAAAGCTCATTTTCAACGTTCAATTCAGAATGTGATAAAACCAGATCCAGCTACTAAAATGCATCATTCTTTTTGTTTTAGACAACATTTCATGCACTGTTAAACATGTTAAAGCAAGTTGCAAGTGAAAATCTATGTCTATGACTGAGTTTGCATTACTGCTTATTTTGACCTCTGCTGGCTCTGAAAAGCTCATTTTCAACGTTCAATGCAGAATGTGATAAAACCAGATCCAGCTACTAAAATGCATCATTCTTTTTGTTTTAGACAACATTTCATGCACTGTTAAACATGTTAAAGCAAGTTGCAAGTGAAAATCAATGTCTCTGACTGAGTTTACATTACTGCTTATTTTGACCTCTGCTGGCTGAGAACAGCTCATTTTCAACGTCCAATGCAGAATGTGATAAAACCAGATCCAGCTACTAAAATGCATCATTCTTTTTGTTTTAGACAACATTTCATGCACTGTTAAACATGTTAAAGCAAGTTGCAAGTGAAAATCAATGTCTCTGACTGAGTTTGCGTTACTGCTTATTTTGACCTCTGCTGGCTGAGAACAGCTCATTTTCAACGTCCAATGCAGAATGTGATAAAACCAGATCCAGCTACTAAAATGCATCATTCTTTTTGTTTTAGACAACATTTCATGCACTGTTAAACATGTTAAAGCAAGTTGCAAGTGAAAATCTATGTCTATGACTGAGTTTGCATTACTGCTTATTTTGACCTCTGCTGGCTCTGAAAAGCTCATTTTCAATGTTCAATTCAGAATGTGATAAAACCAGATCCAGCTACTAAAAAGCATTTTCTTTTTGTTTTAGACAACATTTCATGCACTGTTAAACATGTTTAAGAAAGTTGCAAGTGAAAATCTATGTCTATGACTGAGTTTGCATTACTGCTTATTTTGACCTCTGCTGGCTGAGTAAAGCTCATTTTCAACGTCCAATGCAGAATGTGATAAAACCAGATCCAGCTACTAAAATACATCATTCTTTTTGTTTTAGACAACATTTCATGCACTGTTAAACATGTTAAAGCAAGTTGCAAGTGAAAATCTATGTCTATGACTGAGTTTGCATTACTGCTTATTTTGACCTCTGCTGGCTCTGAAAAGCTCATTTTCAACGTTCAATTCAGAATGTGATAAAACCAGATCCAGCCACTAAAAAGCATTTTCTTTTTGTTTTAGACAACATTTCATGCACTGTTAAACATGTTAAAAGCAAGTTGCAAGTGAAAATCTATGTCTATGACTGAGTTTGCATTACTGCTTATTTTGACCTCTGCTGGCTGTGAAAAGCTCATTTTCAACATTCAATTCAGAATGTGATAAAACCAGATCCAGCTACTAAAAAGCATTTTCTTTTTGTTTTAGACAACATTTCATGCACTGTTGAACATGTTCAAGAAAGTTGCAAGTGAAAATCTATGTCTCTGACTGAGTTTGCATTACTGCTTATTTTGACCTCTGCTGGCTCTGAAAAGCTCATTTTCAACGTTCAATGCAGAATGTGATAAAACCAGATCCAGCTACTAAAATGCATCGTTCTTTTTGTTTTAGACAACATTTCATGCACTGTTAAACATGTTAAAGCAAGTTGCAAGTGAAAATCAATGTCTCTGACTGAGTTTGCATTACTGCTTATTTTGACCTCTGCTGGCTGAGAACAGCTCATTTTCAACGTCCAATGCAGAATGTGATAAAATCAGATCCAGCTACTAAAATGCATCATTCTTTTTGTTTTAGACAACATTTCATGCACTTTTAAACATGTTAAAGCAAGTTGCAAGTGAAAATCAATGTCTCTGACTGAGTTTGCATTACTGCTTATTTTGACCTCTGCTGGCTCTGAAAAGCTCATTTTCAACGTTCAATTCAGAATGTGATAAAACCAGATCCAGCCACTAAAAAGCATTTTCTTTTTGTTTTAGACAACATTTCATGCACTGTTAAACATGTTAAAGCAAGTTGCAAGTGAAAATCTATGTCTATGACTGAGTTTGCATTACTGCTTATTTTGACCTCTGCTGGCTGTGAAAAGCTCATTTTCAACGTTCAATTCAGAATGTGATAAAACCAGATCCAGCTACTAAAAAGCATTTTCTTTTTGTTTTAGACAACATTTCATGCACTGTTAAACATGTTTAAGAAAGTTGCAAGTGAAAATCTATGTCTCTGACTGAGTTTGCATTACTGCTTATTTTGACCTCTGCTGGCTGAGAACAGCTCATTTTCAACGTTCAATTCAGAATGTGATAAAACCAGATCCAGCTACTAAAATGCATAATTCTTTTTGTTTTAGACAACATTTCATGCACTGTTAAACATGTTAAAGCAAGTTGCAAGTGAAAATCTATGTCTATGACTGAATTTGCATTACTGCTTATTTTGACCTCTGCTGGCTCTGAAAAGCTCATTTTCAACGTTCAATTCAAAATGTGATAAAACCAGATCCAGCCACTAAAAAGCATTTTCTTTTTGTTTTAGACAGCATTTCATCTACTGTTAAACAAGTTAAAAGCAAGTTGCAAGTGAAAATCTATGTCTATGACTGAGTTTGCATTACTGCTTATTTTGACCTCTGCTGGCTCTGAAAAGCTCATTTTCAACGTTCAATTCAGAATGTGATAAAACCAGATCCAGCCACTAAAAAGCATTTTCTTTTTGTTTTAGACAACATTTCATCTACTGTTAAACAAGTTAAAAGCAAGTTGCAAGTGAAAATCTATGTCTATGACTGAGTTTGCATTACTGCTTATTTTGACCTCTGCTGGCTCTGAAAAGCTCATTTTCAACGTTCAATGCAGAATGTGATAAAACCAGATCCAGCTACTAAAATGCATCATTCTTTTTGTTTTAGACAACATTTCATGCACTGTTAAACATGTTAAAGCAAGTTGCAAGTGAAAATCTATGTCTATGACTGAGTTTGCATTACTGCTTATTTTGACCTCTGCTGGCTCTGAAAAGCTCATTTTCAACGTTCAATTCAGAATGTGATAAAACCAGATCCAGCTACTAAAAAGCATTTTCTTTTTGTTTTAGACAACATTTCATGCACTGTTAAACATGTTAAAGCAAGTTGCAAGTGAAAATCTATGTCTATGACTGAGTTTGCATTACTGCTTATTTTGACCTCTGCTGGCTCTGAAAAGCTCATTTTCAACGTTCAATTCAGAATGTGATAAAACCAGATCCAGCTACTAAAATGCATCATTCTTTTTGTTTTAGACAACATTTCATGCACTGTTAAACATGTTAAAGCAAGTTGCAAGTGAAAATCTATGTCTATGACTGAGTTTGCATTACTGCTTATTTTGACCTCTGCTGGCTGAGTAAAGCTCATTTTCAACGTCCAATGCAGAATGTGATAAAACCAGATCCAGCTACTAAAATGCATCATTCTTTTTGTTTTAGACAACATTTCATGCACTGTTAAACATGTTAAAGCAAGTTGCAAGTGAAAATCTATGTCTATGACTGAGTTTGCATTACTGCTTATTTTGACCTCTGCTGGCTCTGAAAAGCTAATTTTCAAGGTTCAATTCAGAATGTGATAAAACCAGATCCAGCTACTAAAATGCATCATTCTTTTTGTTTTAGACAACATTTCATGCACTGTTAAACATGTTCAAGCAAGTTGCAAGTGAAAATCTATGTCTATGACTGAGTTTGCATTACTGCTTATTTTGACCTCTGCTGGCTCTGAAAAGCTCATTTTCAACGTCCAATGCAGAATGTGATAAAACCAGATCCAGCTACTAAAATGCATCATTCTTTTTGTTTTAGACAACATTTCATGCACTGTTAAACATGTTAAAGCAAGTTGCAAGTGAAAATCTATGTCTATGACTGAGTTTGCATTACTGCTTATTTTGACCTCTGCTGGCTGAGAACAGCTCATTTTCAACGTCCAATGGAGAATGTGATAAAACCAGATCCAGCTACTAAAATGCATAATTCTTTTTGTTTTAGACAACATTTCATGCACTGTTAAACATGTTAAAGCAAGTTGCAAGTGAAAATCTATATCTATGACTGAGTTTGCATTACTGCTTATTTTGACCTCTGCTGGCTCTGAAAAGCTCATTTTCAACGTTCAATTCAGAATGTGATAAAACCAGATCCAGCTACTAAAATGCATAATTCTTTTTGTTTTAGACAACATTTCATGCACTGTTAAACATGTTAAAGCAAGTTGCAAGTGAAAATCTATGTCTATGACTGAGTTTGCATTACTGCTTATTTTGACCTCTGCTGGCTGTGAAAAGCTCATTTTCAACGTCCAATGCAGAATGTGATAAAACCAGATCCAGCTACTAAAAAGCATTTTCTTTTTGTTTTAGACAACATTTCATGCACTGTTAAACATGTTTAAGAAAGTTGCAAGTGAAAATCTATGTGTCTGACTGAGTTTGCATTACTGCTTATTTTGACCTCTGCTGGCTCTGAAAAGCTCATTTTCAACGTTCAATGCAGAATGTGATAAAACCAGATCCAGCTACTAAAATGCATCGTTCTTTTTGTTTTAGACAACATTTCATGCACTGTTAAACATGTTAAAGCAAGTTGCAAGTGAAAATCAATGTCTCTGACTGAGTTTGCATTACTGCTTATTTTGACCTCTGCTGGCTGAGAACAGCTCATTTTCAACGTTCAATTCAGAATGTGATAAAACCAGATCCAGCTACTAAAATGCATAATTCTTTTTGTTTTAGACAACATTTCATGCACTGTTAAACATGTTAAAGCAAGTTGCAAGTGAAAATCTATGTCTATGACTGAGTTCGCATTACTGCTTATTTTGACCTCTGCTGGCTCTGAAAAGCTCATTTTCAACGTTCAATTCAGAATGTGATCAAACCAGATCCAGCCACTAAAAAGCATTTTCTTTTTGTTTTAGACAACATTTCATGCACTGTTAAATATGTTTAAGAAAGTTGCAAGTGAAAATCTATGTTTATGACTGAGTTTGCATTACTGCTTATTTTGACCTCTGCTGGCTGAGTAAAGCTCATTTTCAACGTCCAATGCAGAATGTGATAAAACCAGATCCAGCTACTAAAATACATCATTCTTTTTGTTTTAGACAACATTTCATGCACTGTTAAACATGTTAAAGCAAGTTGCAAGTGAAAATCTATGTCTATGACTGAGTTTGCATTACTGCTTATTTTGACCTCTGCTGGCTCTGAAAATCTCATTTTCAACGTTCAATTCAGAATGTGATAAAACCAGATCCAGCTACTAAAATGCATCATTCTTTTTGTTTTAGACAACATTTCATGCACTGTTAAACATGTTAAAGCAAGTTGCAAGTGAAAGTCTATGTCTATGACTGAGTTTGCATTACTGCTTATTTTGACCTCTGCTGGCTGAGTAAAGCTCATTTTCAACGTCCAATGCAGAATGTGATAAAACCAGATCCAGCTACTAAAATGCATCATTCTTTTTGTTTTAGACAACATTTCATGCACTGTTAAACATGTTAAAGCAAGTTGCAAGTGAAAATATATGTCTATGACTGAGTTTGCATTACTGCTTATTTTGACCTCTGCTGGCTCTGAAAAGCTAATTTTCAACGTTCAATTCAGAATGTGATAAAACCAGATCCAGCTACTAAAATGCATCATTCTTTTTGTTTTAGACAACATTTCATGCACTGTTAAACATGTTAAAGCAAGTTAAATGTGAAAATCTATGTATATGACTGAGTTTGCATTACTGCTTATTTTGACCTCTGCTGGCTGAGTAAACTCATTTTCAACGTTCAATTCAGAATGTGATAAAACCAGATCCAGCTACTAAAATGCATCATTCTTTTTGTTTTAGACAACATTTCATGCACTGTTAAACATGTTAAAGCAAGTTGCAAGTGAAAATCTATGTCTATGACTGAGTTTGCATTACTGCTTATTTTGACCTCTGCTGGCTGTGAAAAGCTCATTTTCAACGTTCAATTCAGAATGTGATAAAACCAGATCCAGCTACTAAAAAGCATTTTCTTTTTGTTTTAGACAACATTTCATGCACTGTTAAACATGTTTAAGAAAGTTGCAAGTGAAAATCTATGTCTCTGACTGAGTTTGCATTACTGCTTATTTTGACCTCTGCTGGCTCTGAAAAGCTCATTTTCAACGTTCAATGCAGAATGTGATAAAACCAGATCCAGCTACTAAAATGCATCGTTCTTTTTGTTTTAGACAACATTTCATGCACTGTTAAACATGTTAAAGCAAGTTGCAAGTGAAAATCAATGTCTCTGACTGAGTTTGCATTACTGCTTATTTTGACCTCTGCTGGCTGAGAACAGCTCATTTTCAACGTTCAATTCAGAATGTGATAAAACCAGATCCAGCTACTAAAATGCATAATTCTTTTTGTTTTAGACAACATTTCATGCACTGTTAAACATGTTAAAGCAAGTTGCAAGTGAAAATCTATGTCTATGACTGAGTTTGCATTACTGCTTATTTTGACCTCTGCTGGCTCTGAAAAGCTCATTTTCAACGTTCAATTCAGAATGTGATAAAACCAGATCCAGCCACTAAAAAGCATTTTCTTTTTGTTTTAGACAACATTTCATGCACTGTTAAATATGTTTAAGAAAGTTGCAAGTGAAAATCTTTGTCTATGACTGAGTTTGCATTACTGCTTATTTTGACCTCTGCTGGCTGAGTAAAGCTCATTTTCAACGTCCAATGCAGAATGTGATAAAACCAGATCCAGCTACTAAAATACATCATTCTTTTTGTTTTAGACAACATTTCATGCACTGTTAAACATGTTAAAGCAAGTTGCAAGTGAAAATCTATGTCTATGACTGAGTTTGCATTACTGCTTATTTTGACCTCTGCTGGCTCTGAAAAGCTCATTTTCAACGTTCAATTCAGAATGTGATAAAACCAGATCCAGCTACTAAACTGCATCATTCTTTTTGTTTTAGACAACATTTCATGCACTGTTAAACATGTTAAAGCAAGTTGCAAGTGAAAATCTATGTCTATGACTGAGTTTGCATTACTGCTTATTTTGACCTCTGCTGGCTGAGTAAAGCTCATTTTCAACGTCCAATGCAGAATGTGATAAAACCAGATCCAGCTACTAAAATGTATCATTCTTTTTGTTTTAGACAACATTTCATGCACTGTTAAACATGTTAAAGCAAGTTGCAAGTGAAAATCTATGTCTATGACTGAGTTTGCATTACTGCTTATTTTGACCTCTGCTGGCTCTGAAAAGCTCATTTTCAACGTTCAATTCAGAATGTGATAAAACCAGATCCAGCTACTAAAATGCATCATTCTTTTTGTTTTAGACAACATTTCATGCACTGTTAAACATGTTAAAGCAAGTTAAATGTGAAAATCTATGTATATGACTGAGTTTGCATTACTGCTTATTTTGACCTCTGCTTACTGAGTAAACTCATTTTCAACGTTCAATTCAGAATGTGATAAAACCAGATCCAGCTACTAAAATGCATCATTCTTTTTGTTTTAGACAACATTTCATGCACTGTTAAACATGTTAAAGCAAGTTGCAAGTGAAAATCTATGTCTATGACTGAGTTTGCATTACTGCTTATTTTGACCTCTGCTGGCTCTGAAAAGCTCATTTTCAACGTCCAATGCAGAATGTGATAAAACCAGATCCAGCTACTAAAATGCATCATTCTTTTTTGTTTTAGACAACATTTCATGCACTGTTAAACATGTTAAAGCAAGTTGCAAGTGAAAATCTATGTCTATGACTGAGTTTGCATTACTGCTTATTTTGACCTCTGCTGGCTCTGAAAAGCTCATTTTCAACGTTCAATTCAGAATGTGATAAAACCAGATCCAGCTACTAAAATGCATCATTCTTTTTGTTTTAGACAACATTTCATGCACTGTTAAACATGTTAAAGCAAGTTGCAAGTGAAAATCTATGTCTATGACTGAGTTTGCATTACTGCTTATTTTGACCTCTGCTGGCTCTGAAAAGCTCATTTTCAACGTTCAATGCAGAATGTGATAAAACCAGATCCAGCTACTAAAATGCATCATTCTTTTTGTTTTAGACAACATTTCATGCACTGTTAAACATGTTAAAGCAAGTTGCAAGTGAAAATCAATGTCTCTGACTGAGTTTACATTACTGCTTATTTTGACCTCTGCTGGCTGAGAACAGCTCATTTTCAACGTCCAATGCAGAATGTGATAAAACCAGATCCAGCTACTAAAATGCATCATTCTTTTTGTTTTAGACAACATTTCATGCACTGTTAAACATGTTAAAGCAAGTTGCAAGTGAAAATCAATGTCTCTGACTGAGTTTGCGTTACTGCTTATTTTGACCTCTGCTGGCTGAGAACAGCTCATTTTCAACGTCCAATGCAGAATGTGATAAAACCAGATCCAGCTACTAAAATGCATCATTCTTTTTGTTTTAGACAACATTTCATGCACTGTTAAACATGTTAAAGCAAGTTGCAAGTGAAAATCTATGTCTATGACTGAGTTTGCATTACTGCTTATTTTGACCTCTGCTGGCTCTGAAAAGCTCATTTTCAATGTTCAATTCAGAATGTGATAAAACCAGATCCAGCTACTAAAAAGCATTTTCTTTTTGTTTTAGACAACATTTCATGCACTGTTAAACATGTTTAAGAAAGTTGCAAGTGAAAATCTATGTCTATGACTGAGTTTGCATTACTGCTTATTTTGACCTCTGCTGGCTGAGTAAAGCTCATTTTCAACGTCCAATGCAGAATGTGATAAAACCAGATCCAGCTACTAAAATACATCATTCTTTTTGTTTTAGACAACATTTCATGCACTGTTAAACATGTTAAAGCAAGTTGCAAGTGAAAATCTATGTCTATGACTGAGTTTGCATTACTGCTTATTTTGACCTCTGCTGGCTCTGAAAATCTCATTTTCAACGTTCAATTCAGAATGTGATAAAACCAGATCCAGCTACTAAAATGCATCATTCTTTTTGTTTTAGACAACATTTCATGCACTGTTAAACATGTTAAAGCAAGTTGCAAGTGAAAATCTATGTCTATGACTGAGTTTGCATTACTGCTTATTTTGACCTCTGCTGGCTCTGAAAAGCTAATTTTCAACGTTCAATTCAGAATGTGATAAAACCAGATCCAGCCACTAAAAAGCATTTTCTTTTTGTTTTAGACAACATTTCATGCACTGTTAAACATGTTAAAGCAAGTTAAATGTGAAAATCTATGTATATGACTGAGTTTGCATTACTGCTTATTTTGACCTCTGCTGGCTGAGTAAACTCATTTTCAACGTTCAATTCAGAATGTGATAAAACCAGATCCAGCTACTAAAATGCATCATTCTTTTTGTTTTAGACAACATTTCATGCACTGTTAAACATGTTAAAGCAAGTTGCAAGTGAAAATCTATGTCTATGACTGAGTTTGCATTACTGCTTATTTTGACCTCTGCTGGCTGTGAAAAGCTCATTTTCAACGTTCAATTCAGAATGTGATAAAACCAGATCCAGCTACTAAAAAGCATTTTCTTTTTGTTTTAGACAACATTTCATGCACTGTTAAACATGTTTAAGAAAGTTGCAAGTGAAAATCTATGTCTCTGACTGAGTTTGCATTACTGCTTATTTTGACCTCTGCTGGCTCTGAAAAGCTCATTTTCAACGTTCAATGCAGAATGTGATAAAACCAGATCCAGCTACTAAAATGCATCGTTCTTTTTGTTTTAGACAACATTTCATGCACTGTTAAACATGTTAAAGCAAGTTGCAAGTGAAAATCAATGTCTCTGACTGAGTTTGCATTACTGCTTATTTTGACCTCTGCTGGCTGAGAACAGCTCATTTTCAACGTTCAATTCAGAATGTGATAAAACCAGATCCAGCTACTAAAATGCATAATTCTTTTTGTTTTAGACAACATTTCATGCACTGTTAAACATGTTAAAGCAAGTTGCAAGTGAAAATCTATGTCTATGACTGAGTTTGCATTACTGCTTATTTTGACCTCTGCTGGCTCTGAAAAGCTCATTTTCAACGTTCAATTCAGAATGTGATAAAACCAGATCCAGCCACTAAAAAGCATTTTCTTTTTGTTTTAGACAACATTTCATGCACTGTTAAATATGTTTAAGAAAGTTGCAAGTGAAAATCTTTGTCTATGACTGAGTTTGCATTACTGCTTATTTTGACCTCTGCTGGCTGAGTAAAGCTCATTTTCAACGTCCAATGCAGAACGTGATAAAACCAGATCCAGCTACTAAAATACATCATTCTTTTTGTTTTAGACAACATTTCATGCACTGTTAAACATGTTAAAGCAAGTTGCAAGTGAAAATCTATGTCTATGACTGAGTTTGCATTACTGCTTATTTTGACCTCTGCTGGCTCTGAAAAGCTCATTTTCAACGTTCAATTCAGAATGTGATAAAACCAGATCCAGCTACTAAAATGCATCATTCTTTTTGTTTTAGACAACATTTCATGCACTGTTAAACATGTTAAAGCAAGTTGCAAGTGAAAATCTATGTCTATGACTGAGTTTGCATTACTGCTTATTTTGACCTCTGCTGGCTGAGTAAAGCTCATTTTCAACGTCCAAGGCAGAATGTGATAAAACCAGATCCAGCTACTAAAATGCATCATTCTTTTTGTTTTAGACAACATTTCATGCACTGTTAAACATGTTAAAGCAAGTTGCAAGTGAAAATCTATGTCTATGACTGAGTTTGCATTACTGCTTATTTTGACCTCTGCTGGCTCTGAAAAGCTAATTTTCAACGTTCAATTCAGAATGTGATAAAACCAGATCCAGCTACTAAAATGCATCATTCTTTTTGTTTTAGACAACATTTCATGCACTGTTAAACATGTTAAAGCAAGATAAATGTGAAAATCTATGTATATGACTGAGTTTGCATTACTGCTTATTTTGACCTCTGCTTACTGAGTAAACTCATTTTCAACGTTCAATTCAGAATGTGATAAAACCAGATCCAGCTACTAAAATGCATCATTCTTTTTGTTTTAGACAACATTTCATGCACTGTTAAACATGTTAAAGCAAGTTGCAAGTGAAAATCTATGTCTATGACTGAGTTTGCATTACTGCTTATTTTGACCTCTGCTGGCTCTGAAAAGCTCATTTTCAACGTCCAATGCAGAATGTGATAAAACCAGATCCAGCTACTAAAATGCATCATTCTTTTTTGTTTTAGACAACATTTCATGCACTGTTAAACATGTTAAAGCAAGTTGCAAGTGAAAATCTATGTCTATGACTGAGTTTGCATTACTGCTTATTTTGACCTCTGCTGGCTCTGAAAAGCTCATTTTCAACGTTCAATTCAGAATGTGATAAAACCAGATCCAGCTACTAAAATGCATCATTCTTTTTGTTTTAGACAACATTTCATGCACTGTTAAACATGTTAAAGCAAGTTGCAAGTAAAAATCTATGTCTATGACTGAGTTTGCATTACTGCTTATTTTGACCTCTGCTGGCTCTGAAAAGCTCATTTTCAACGTTCAATGCAGAATGTGATAAAACCAGATCCAGCTACTAAAATGCATCATTCTTTTTGTTTTAGACAACATTTCATGCACTGTTAAACATGTTAAAGCAAGTTGCAAGTGAAAATCAATGTCTCTGACTGAGTTTGCATTACTGCTTATTTTGACCTCTGCTGGCTGAGAACAGCTCATTTTCAACGTCCAATGCAGAATGTGATAAAACCAGATCCAGCTACTAAAATGCATCATTCTTTTTGTTTTAGACAACATTTCATGCACTGTTAAACATGTTAAAGCAAGTTGCAAGTGAAAATCTATGTCTATGACTGAGTTTGCATTACTGCTTATTTTGACCTCTGCTGGCTCTGAAAAGCTCATTTTCAATGTTCAATTCAGAATGTGATAAAACCAGATCCAGCCACTAAAAAGCATTTTCTTTTTGTTTTAGACAACATTTCATGCACTGTTAAACATGTTAAAGCAAGTTGCAAGTGAAAATCTATGTCTATGACTGAGTTTGCATTACTGCTTATTTTGACCTCTGCTGGCTGTGAAAAGCTCATTTTCAACGTTCAATTCAGAATGTGATAAAACCAGATCCAGCTACTAAAAAGCATTTTCTTTTTGTTTTAGACAACATTTCATGCACTGTTGAATATGTTTAAGAAAGTTGCAAGTGAAAATCTATGTCTCTGACTGAGTTTGCATTACTGCTTATTTTGACCTCTGCTGGCTCTGAAAAGCTCATTTTCAACGTTCAATGCAGAATGTGATAAAACCAGATCCAGCCACTAAAAAGCATTTTCTTTTTGTTTTAGACAACATTTCATGCACTGTTAAACATGTTAAAGCAAGTTGCAAGTGAAAATCTATGTCTATGACTGAGTTTGCATTACTGCTTATTTTGACCTCTGCTGGCTCTGAAAAGCTCATTTTCAACGTTCAATTCAGAATGTGATAAAACCAGATCCAGCTACTAAAATGCATCATTCTTTTTGTTTTAGACAACATTTCATGCACTGTTAAACATGTTAAAGCAAGTTGCAAGTGAAAATCTATGTCTATGACTGAGTTTGCATTACTGCTTATTTTGACATCTGCTGGCTGAGAACAGCTCATTTTCAACGTCCAATGCAGAATGTGATAAAACCAGATCCAGCTACTAAAATGCATAATTCTTTTTGCTTTAGACAACATTTCATGCACTGTTAAACATGTTAAAGCAAGTTGGAAGTGAAAATCTATGTCTATGACTGAGTTTGCATTACTGCTTATTTTGACCTCTGCTGGCTGAGTAAAGCTCATTTTCAACGTCCAATGCAGAATGTGATAAATTCAGATCCAGCCACTAAAATGCATTATTCTTTTTGTTTTAGACAACATTTCATGCACTGTTAAACATGTTAAAGCAAGTTGCAAGTGAAAATCTATGTCTATGACTGAGTTTGCATTACTGCTTATTTTGACCTCTGCTGGCTGAGAACAGCTCATTTTCAACGTCCAATGCAGAATGTGATAAAACCAGATCCAGCTACTAAAATGCATCATTCTTTTTGTTTTAGACAACATTTCATGCACTGTTAAACATGTTTAAGCAAGTTGCAAGTGAAAATCTATGTCTCTGACTGAGTTTGCATTACTGCTTATTTTGACCTCTGCTGGCTCTGAAAAGCTCATTTTCAACGTTCAATGCAGAATGTGATAAAACCAGATCCAGCCACTAAAAAGCATTTTCTTTTTGTTTTAGACAACATTTCATGCACTGTTAAACATGTTAAAGCAAGTTGCAAGTGAAAATCTATGTCTATGACTGAGTTTGCATTACTGCTTATTTTGACCTCTGCTGGCTGTGAAAAGCTCATTTTCAACGTTCATTTCAGAATGTGATAAAACCAGATCCAGCTACTAAAAAGCATTTTCTTTTTGTTTTAGACAACATTTCATGCACTGTTAAACATGTTTAAGAAAGTTGCAAGTGAAAATCTATGTCTCTGACTGAGTTTGCATTACTGCTTATTTTGACCTCTGCTGGCTCTGAAAAGCTCATTTTCAACGTTCAATGCAGAATGTGATAAAACCAGATCCAGCTACTAAAATGCATCATTCTTTTTGTTTTAGACAACATTTCATGCACTGTTAAACATGTTAAAGCAAGTTGCAAGTGAAAATCAATGTCTCTGACTGAGTTTGCATTACTGCTTATTTTGACCTCTGCTGGCTGAGAACAGCTCATTTTCAACGTCCAATGCAGAATGTGATAAAACCAGATCCAGCTACTAAAATGCATCATTCTTTTTGTTTTAGACAACATTTCATGCACTGTTAAACATGTTAAAGCAAGTTGCAAGTGAAAATCTATGTCTATGACTGAGTTTGCATTACTGCTTATTTTGACCTCTGCTGGCTCTGAAAAGCTCATTTTCAATGTTCAATTCAGAATGTGATAAAACCAGATCCAGCCACTAAAAAGCATTTTCTTTTTGTTTTAGACAACATTTCATGCACTGTTAAACATGTTAAAGCAAGTTGCAAGTGAAAATCTATGTCTATGACTGAGTTTGCATTACTGCTTATTTTGACCTCTGCTGGCTGTGAAAAGCTCATTTTCAACGTTCAATTCAGAATGTGATAAAACCAGATCCAGCTACTAAAAAGCATTTTCTTTTTGTTTTAGACAACATTTCATGCACTGTTGAACATGTTTAAGAAAGTTGCAAGTGAAAATCTATGTCTCTGACTGAGTTTGCATTACTGCTTATTTTGACCTCTGCTGGCTCTGAAAAGCTCATTTTCAACGTTCAATGCAGAATGTGATAAAACCAGATCCAGCCACTAAAAAGCATTTTCTTTTTGTTTTAGACAACATTTCATGCACTGTTAAACATGTTAAAGCAAGTTGCAAGTGAAAATCTATGTCTATGACTGAGTTTGCATTACTGCTTATTTTGACCTCTGCTGGCTGTGAAAAGCTCATTTTCAACGTTCAATTCAGAATGTGATAAAACCAGATCCAGCTACTAAAAAGCATTTTCTTTTTGTTTTAGACAACATTTCATGCACTGTTAAACATGTTTAAGAAAGTTGCAAGTGAAAATCTATGTCTCTGACTGAGTTTGCATTACTGCTTATTTTGACCTCTGCTGGCTCTGAAAAGCTCATTTTCAACGTTCAATGCAGAATGTGATAAAACCAGATCCAGCTACTAAAATGCATCGTTCTTTTTGTTTTAGACAACATTTCATGCACTGTTAAACATGTTAAAGCAAGTTGCAAGTGAAAATCAATGTCTCTGACTGAGTTTGCATTACTGCTTATTTTGACCTCTGCTGGCTGAGAACAGCTCATTTTCAACGTTCAATTCAGAATGTGATAAAACCAGATCCAGCTACTAAAATGCATCATTCTTTTTGTTTTAGACAACATTTCATGCACTGTTAAACATGTTAAAGCAAGTTGCAAGTGAAAATCTATGTCTATGACTGAGTTTGCATTACTGCTTATTTTGACCTCTGCTGGCTGAGAACAGCTCATTTTCAACGTCCAATGCAGAATGTGATAAAACCAGATCCAGCTACTAAAATGCATCATTCTTTTTGTTTTAGACAACATTTCATGCACTGTTAAACATGTTAAAGCAAGTTGCAAGTGAAAATCTATGTCTATGACTGAGTTTGCATTACTGCTTATTTTGACCTCTGCTGGCTCTGAAAAGCTAATTTTCAACGTTCAATTCAGAATGTGATAAAACCAGATCCAGCTACTAAAATGCATCATTCTTTTTGTTTTAGACAACATTTCATGCACTGTTAAACATGTTAAAGCAAGTTAAATGTGAAAATCTATGTATATGACTGAGTTTGCATTACTGCTTATTTTGACCTCTGCTGGCTGAGTAAACTCATTTTCAACGTTCAATTCAGAATGTGATAAAACCAGATCCAGCCACTAAAAAGCATTTTCTTTTTGTTTTAGACAACATTTTATGCACTGTTAAACATGTTAAAGCAAGTTGCAAGTGAAAATCTATGTCTATGACTGAGTTTGCAATACTGCTTATTTTGACCTCTGCTGGCTGTGAAAAGCTCATTTTCAACGTTCAATTCAGAATGTGATAAAACCAGATCCAGCTACTAAAAAGCATTTTCTTTTTGTTTTAGACAACATTTCATGCACTGTTGAACATGTTTAAGAAAGTTGCAAGTGAAAATCTATGTCTCTGACTGAGTTTGCATTACTGCTTATTTTGACCTCTGCTGGCTCTGAAAAGCTCATTTTCAACGTTCAATGCAGAATGTGATAAAACCAGATCCAGCCACTAAAAAGCATTTTCTTTTTGTTTTAGACAACATTTCATGCACTGTTAAACATGTTAAAGCAAGTTGCAAGTGAAAATCTATGTCTATGACTGAGTTTGCATTACTGCTTATTTTGACCTCTGCTGGCTGTGAAAAGCTCATTTTCAACGTCCAATGCAGAATGTGATAAAACCAGATCCAGCTACTAAAAAGCATTTTCTTTTTGTTTTAGACAACATTTCATGCACTGTTAAACATGTTTAAGAAAGTTGCAAGTGAAAATCTATGTCTATGACTGAGTTTGCATTACTGCTTATTTTGACCTCTGCTGGCTCTGAAAAGCTAATTTTCAACGTTCAATTCAGAATGTGATAAAACCAGATCCAGCTACTAAAATGCATCATTCTTTTTGTTTTAGACAACATTTCATGCACTGTTAAACATGTTAAAGCAAGTTAAATGTGAAAATCTATGTATATGACTGAGTTTGCATTACTGCTTATTTTGACCTCTGCTGGCTGAGTAAACTCATTTTCAACGTTCAATTCAGATTGTGATAAAACCAGATCCAGCTACTAAAATGCATCATTCTTTTTGTTTTAGACAACATTTCATGCACTGTTAAACATGTTAAAGCAAGTTGCAAGTGAAAATCTATGTCTATGACTGAGTTTGCATTACTGCTTGTTTTGACCTCTGCTGGCTCTGAAAAGCTCATTTTCAATGTCCAATGCAGAATGTGATAAAACCAGATCCAGCTACTAAAATGCATCATTCTTTTTGTTTTAGACAACATTTCATGCACTGTTAAACATGTTAAAGCAAGTTGCAAGTGAAAATCTATGTCTATGACTGAGTTTGCATTACTGCTTATTTTGACCTCTGCTGGCTCTGAAAAGCTCATTTTCAACGTTCAATTCAGAATGTGATAAAACCAGATCCAGCTACTAAAATGCATCATTCTTTTTGTTTTAGACAACATTTCATGCACTGTTAAACATGTTAAAGCAAGTTGCAAGTGAAAATCTATGTCTATGACTGAGTTTGCATTACTGCTTATTTTGACATCTGCTGGCTGAGAACAGCTCATTTTCAACGTCCAATGCAGAATGTGATAAAACCAGATCCAGCTACTAAAATGCATAATTCTTTTTGCTTTAGACAACATTTCATGCACTGTTAAACATGTTAAAGCAAGTTGGAAGTGAAAATCTATGTCTATGACTGAGTTTGCATTACTGCTTATTTTGACCTCTGCTGGCTGAGTAAAGCTCATTTTCAACGTCCAATGCAGAATGTGATAAAACCAGATCCAGCTACAAAAAAGCATCATTCTTTTTGTTTTAGACAACATTTCATGCACTGTTAAACATGTTAAAGCAAGTTGCAAGTGAAAATCTATGTCTATGACTGAGTTTGCATTACTGCTTATTTTGACCTCTGCTGGCTGAGAACAGCTCATTTTCAACGTCCAATGCAGAATGTGATAAAACCAGATCCAGCTACTAAAATGCATCATTCTTTTTGTTTTAGACAACATTCCATGCACTGTTAAACATGTTTAAGCAAGTTGCAAGTGAAAATCTAAGTCTCTGACTGAGTTTGCATTACTGCTTATTTTGAGCTCTGCTGGCTGAGTAAAGCTCATTTTCAACGTCCAATGCAGAATGTGATAAAACCAGATCCAGCCACTAAAAAGCATTTTCTTTTTGTTTTAGACAACATTTCATGCACTGTTAAACATGTTAAAGCAAGTTGCAAGTGAAAATCTATGTCTATGACTGAGTTTGCATTACTGCTTATTTTGACATCTGCTGGCTGAGAACAGCTCATTTTCAACGTCCAATGCAGAATGTGATAAAACCAGATCCAGCTACTAAAATGCATAATTCTTTTTGCTTTAGACAACATTTCATGCACTGTTAAACATGTTAAAGCAAGTTGGAAGTGAAAATCTATGTCTATGACTACGTTTGCATTACTGCTTATTTTGACCTCTGCTGGCTGAGTAAAGCTCATTTTCAACGTCCAATGCAGAATGTGATAAAACCAGATCCAGCTACAAAAATGCATCATTCTTTTTGTTTTAGACAACATTTCATGCACTGTTAAACATGTTAAAGCAAGTTGCAAGTGAAAATGTATGTCTATGACTGAGTTTGCATTACTGCTTATTTTGACCTCTGCTGGCTGAGAACAGCTCATTTTCAACGTCCAATGCAGAATGTGATAAAACCAGATCCAGCTACTAAAATGCATCATTCTTTTTGTTTTAGACAACATTTCATGCACTGTTAAACATGTTTAAGCAAGTTGCAAGTGAAAATCTATGTCTCTGACTGAGTTTGCATTACTGCTTATTTTGAGCTCTGCTGGCTGAGTAAAGCTCATTTTCAACGTCCAATGCAGAATGTGATAAATTCAGATCCAGCAACTAAAATGCATTATTCTTTTTGTTTTAGACAACATTTCATGCACTGTTAAACATGTTAAAGCAAGTTGCAAGTGAAAATCTATGTCTATGACTGAGTTTGCATTACTGCTTATTTTGACCTCTGCTGGCTGAGAACAGCTCATTTTCAACGTCCAATGCAGAATGTGATAAAACCAGATCCAGCTACTAAAATGCATCATTCTTTTTGTTTTAGACAACATTTCATGCACTGTTAAACATGTTTAAGCAAGTTGCAAGTGAAAATCTATGTCTCTGACTGAGTTTGCATTACTGCTTATTTTGACCTCTGCTGGCTCTGAAAAGCTCATTTTCAACGTTCAATGCAGAATGTGATAAAACCAGATCCAGCCACTAAAAAGCATTTTCTTTTTGTTTTAGACAACATTTCATGCACTGTTAAACATGTTAAAGCAAGTTGCAAGTGAAAATCTATGTCTATGACTGAGTTTGCATTACTGCTTATTTTGACCTCTGCTGGCTGTGAAAAGCTCATTTTCAACGTTCATTTCAGAATGTGATAAAACCAGATCCAGCTACTAAAAAGCATTTTCTTTTTGTTTTAGACAACATTTCATGCACTGTTAAACATGTTTAAGAAAGTTGCAAGTGAAAATCTATGTCTCTGACTGAGTTTGCATTACTGCTTATTTTGACCTCTGCTGGCTCTGAAAAGCTCATTTTCAACGTTCAATGCAGAATGTGATAAAACCAGATCCAGCTACTAAAATGCATCGTTCTTTTTGTTTTAGACAACATTTCATGCACTGTTAAACATGTTAAAGCAAGTTGCAAGTGAAAATCAATGTCTCTGACTGAGTTTGCATTACTGCTTATTTTGACCTCTGCTGGCTGAGAACAGCTCATTTTCAACGTTCAATTCAGAATGTGATAAAACCAGATCCAGCTACTAAAATGCATCATTCTTTTTGTTTTAGACAACATTTCATGCACTGTTAAACATGTTAAAGCAAGTTGCAAGTGAAAATCTATGTCTATGACTGAGTTTGCATTACTGCTTATTTTGACCTCTGCTGGCTGAGAACAGCTCATTTTCAACGTCCAATGCAGAATGTGATAAAACCAGATCCAGCTACTAAAATGCATCATTCTTTTTGTTTTAGACAACATTTCATGCACTGTTAAACATGTTAAAGCAAGTTGCAAGTGAAAATCTATGTCTATGACTGAGTTTGCATTACTGCTTATTTTGACCTCTGCTGGCTCTGAAAAGCTAATTTTCAACGTTCAATTCAGAATGTGATAAAACCAGATCCAGCTACTAAAATGCATCATTCTTTTTGTTTTAGACAACATTTCATGCACTGTTAAACATGTTAAAGCAAGTTGCAAGTGAAAATCTATGTATATGACTGAGTTTGCATTACTGCTTATTTTGACCTCTGCTGGCTGAGTAAAGCTCATTTTCAACGTTCAATGCAGAATGTGATAAAACCAGATCCAGCTACAAAAATGCATCATTCTTTTTGTTTTAGACAACATTTCATGCACTGTTAAACATGTTAAAGCAAGTTGCAAGTGAAAATCTATGTCTATGACTGAGTTTGCATTACTGCTTATTTTGACCTCTGCTGGCTGAGAACAGCTCATTTTCAACGTCCAACGCAGAATGTGATAAAACCAGATCCAGCTACTAAAATGCATCATTCTTTTTGTTTTAGACAACATTTCATGCACTGTTAAACATGTTTAAGCAAGTTGCAAGTGAAAATCTATGTCTCTGACTGAGTTTGCATTACTGCTTATTTTGAGCTCTGCTGGCTGAGTAAAGCTCATTTTCAACGTCCAATGCAGAATGTGATGAAACCAGATCCAGCCACTAAAAAGCATTTTCTTTTTGTTTTAGACAACATTTCATGCACTGTTAAACATGTTAAAGCAAGTTGCAAGTGAAAATCTATGTCTATGACTGAGTTTGCATTACTGCTTATTTTGACATCTGCTGGCTGAGAACAGCTCATTTTCAACGTCCAATGCAGAATGTGATAAAACCAGATCCAGCTACTAAAATGCATAATTCTTTTTGCTTTAGACAACATTTCATGCACTGTTAAACATGTTAAAGCAAGTTGGAAGTGAAAATCTATGTCTATGACTGAGTTTGCATTACTGCTTATTTTGACCTCTGCTGGCTGAGTAAAGCTCATTTTCAACGTCCTATGCAGAATGTGATAAAACCAGATCCAGCTACAAAAATGCATCATTCTTTTTGTTTTAGACAACATTTCATGCACTGTTAAACATGTTAAAGCAAGTTGCAAGTGAAAATCAATGTCTCTGACTGAGTTTGCATTACTGCTTATTTTGACCTCTGCTGGCTGAGAACAGCTCATTTTCAACGTTCAATTCAGAATGTGATAAAACCAGATCCAGCTACTAAAATGCATCATTCTTTTTGTTTTAGACAACATTTCATGCACTGTTAAACATGTTAAAGCAAGTTGCAAGTGAAAATCTATGTCTATGACTAAGTTTGCATTACTGCTTATTTTGACCTCTGCTGGCTGAGAACAGCTCATTTTCAACGTCCAATGCAGAATGTGATAAAACCAGATCCAGCTACTAAAATGCATCATTCTTTTTGTTTTAGACAACATTTCATGCACTGTTAAACATGTTAAAGCAAGTTGCAAGTGAAAATCTATGTCTATGACTGAGTTTGCATTACTGCTTATTTTGACCTCTGCTGGCTCTGAAAAGCTAATTTTCAACGTTCAATTCAGAATGTGATAAAACCAGATCCAGCTACTAAAATGCATCATTCTTTTTGTTTTAGACAACATTTCATGCACTGTTAAACATGTTAAAGCAAGTTGCAAGTGAAAATCTATGTATATGACTGAGTTTGCATTACTGCTTATTTTGACCTCTGCTGGCTGAGTAAACTCATTTTCAACGTTCAATTCAGAATGTGATAAAACCAGATCCAGCTACTAAAATGCATCATTCTTTTTGTTTTAGACAACATTTCATGCACTGTTAAACATGTTAAAGCAAGTTGCAAGTGAAAATCTATGTCTATGACTGAGTTTGCATTACTGCTTATTTTGACCTCTGCTGGCTCTGAAAAGCTCATTTTCAATGTCCAATGCAGAATGTGATAAAACCAGATCCAGCTACTAAAATGCATCATTCTTTTTGTTTTAGACAACATTTCATGCACTGTTAAACATGTTAAAGCAAGTTGCAAGTGAATATCTATGTCTATGACTGAGTTTGCATTACTGCTTATTTTGACCTCTGCTGGCTGAGTAAAGCTCATTTTCAACGTCCAATGCAGAATGTGATAAAACCAGATCCAGCTACAAAAATGCATCATTCTTTTTGTTTTAGACAACATTTCATGCACTGTTAAACATGTTAAAGCAAGTTGCAAGTGAAAATCTATGTCTATGACTGAGTTTGCATTACTGCTTATTTTGACCTCTGCTGGCTGAGAACAGCTCATTTTCAACGTCCAACGCAGAATGTGATAAAACCAGATCCAGCTACTAAAATGCATCATTCTTTTTGTTTTAGACAACATTTCATGCACTGTTAAACATGTTTAAGCAAGTTGCAAGTGAAAATCTATGTCTCTGACTGAGTTTGCATTACTGCTTATTTTGAGCTCTGCTGGCTGAGTAAAGCTCATTTTCAACGTCCAATGCAGAATGTGATAAAACCAGATCCAGCCACTAAAAAGCATTTTCTTTTTGTTTTAGACAACATTTCATGCACTGTTAAACATGTTAAAGCAAGTTGCAAGTGAAAATCTATGTCTATGACTGAGTTTGCATTACTGCTTATTTTGACCTCTGCTGGCTGAGAACAGCTCATTTTCAACGTCCAATGCAGAATGTGATAAAACCAGATCCAGCTACTAAAATGCATCATTCTTTTTGTTTTAGACAACATTTCATGCACTGTTAAACATGTTTAAGCAAGTTGCAAGTGAAAATCTATGTCTCTGACTGAGTTTGCATTACTGCTTATTTTGAGCTCTGCTGGCTGAGTAAAGCTCATTTTCAACGTCCAATGCAGAATGTGATAAATTCAGATCCAGCAACTAAAATGCATTATTCTTTTTGTTTTAGACAACATTTCATGCACTGTTAAACATGTTAAAGCAAGTTGCAAGTGAAAATCTATGTCTATGACTGAGTTTGCATTACTGCTTATTTTGACCTCTGCTGGCTGAGAACAGCTCATTTTCAACGTCCAATGCAGAATGTGATAAAACCAGATCCAGCTACTAAAATGCATCATTCTTTTTGTTTTAGACAACATTTCATGCACTGTTAAACATGTTTAAGCAAGTTGCAAGTGAAAATCTATGTCTCTGACTGAGTTTGCATTACTGCTTATTTTGACCTCTGCTGGCTCTGAAAAGCTCATTTTCAACGTTCAATGCAGAATGTGATAAAACCAGATCCAGCCACTAAAAAGCATTTTCTTTTTGTTTTAGACAACATTTCATGCACTGTTAAACATGTTAAAGCAAGTTGCAAGTGAAAATCTATGTCTATGACTGAGTTTGCATTACTGCTTATTTTGACCTCTGCTGGCTGTGAAAAGCTCATTTTCAACGTTCATTTCAGAATGTGATAAAACCAGATCCAGCTACTAAAAAGCATTTTCTTTTTGTTTTAGACAACATTTCATGCACTGTTAAACATGTTTAAGAAAGTTGCAAGTGAAAATCTATGTCTCTGACTGAGTTTGCATTACTGCTTATTTTGACCTCTGCTGGCTCTGAAAAGCTCATTTTCAACGTTCAATGCAGAATGTGATAAAACCAGATCCAGCTACTAAAATGCATCGTTCTTTTTGTTTTAGACAACATTTCATGCACTGTTAAACATGTTAAAGCAAGTTGCAAGTGAAAATCAATGTCTCTGACTGAGTTTGCATTACTGCTTATTTTGACCTCTGCTGGCTGAGAACAGCTCATTTTCAACGTTCAATTCAGAATGTGATAAAACCAGATCCAGCTACTAAAATGCATCATTCTTTTTGTTTTAGACAACATTTCATGCACTGTTAAACATGTTAAAGCAAGTTGCAAGTGAAAATCTATGTCTATGACTGAGTTTGCATTACTGCTTATTTTGACCTCTGCTGGCTGAGAACAGCTCATTTTCAACGTCCAATGCAGAATGTGATAAAACCAGATCCAGCTACTAAAATGCATCATTCTTTTTGTTTTAGACAACATTTCATGCACTGTTAAACATGTTAAAGCAAGTTGCAAGTGAAAATCTATGTCTATGACTGAGTTTGCATTACTGCTTATTTTGACCTCTGCTGGCTCTGAAAAGCTAATTTTCAACGTTCAATTCAGAATGTGATAAAACCAGATCCAGCTACTAAAATGCATCATTCTTTTTGTTTTAGACAACATTTCATGCACTGTTAAACATGTTAAAGCAAGTTGCAAGTGAAAATCTATGTATATGACTGAGTTTGCATTACTGCTTATTTTGACCTCTGCTGGCTGAGTAAAGCTCATTTTCAACGTTCAATGCAGAATGTGATAAAACCAGATCCAGCTACAAAAATGCATCATTCTTTTTGTTTTAGACAACATTTCATGCACTGTTAAACATGTTAAAGCAAGTTGCAAGTGAAAATCTATGTCTATGACTGAGTTTGCATTACTGCTTATTTTGACCTCTGCTGGCTGAGAACAGCTCATTTTCAACGTCCAACGCAGAATGTGATAAAACCAGATCCAGCTACTAAAATGCATCATTCTTTTTGTTTTAGACAACATTTCATGCACTGTTAAACATGTTTAAGCAAGTTGCAAGTGAAAATCTATGTCTCTGACTGAGTTTGCATTACTGCTTATTTTGAGCTCTGCTGGCTGAGTAAAGCTCATTTTCAACGTCCAATGCAGAATGTGATGAAACCAGATCCAGCCACTAAAAAGCATTTTCTTTTTGTTTTAGACAACATTTCATGCACTGTTAAACATGTTAAAGCAAGTTGCAAGTGAAAATCTATGTCTATGACTGAGTTTGCATTACTGCTTATTTTGACATCTGCTGGCTGAGAACAGCTCATTTTCAACGTCCAATGCAGAATGTGATAAAACCAGATCCAGCTACTAAAATGCATAATTCTTTTTGCTTTAGACAACATTTCATGCACTGTTAAACATGTTAAAGCAAGTTGGAAGTGAAAATCTATGTCTATGACTGAGTTTGCATTACTGCTTATTTTGACCTCTGCTGGCTGAGTAAAGCTCATTTTCAACGTCCTATGCAGAATGTGATAAAACCAGATCCAGCTACAAAAATGCATCATTCTTTTTGTTTTAGACAACATTTCATGCACTGTTAAACATGTTAAAGCAAGTTGCAAGTGAAAATCAATGTCTCTGACTGAGTTTGCATTACTGCTTATTTTGACCTCTGCTGGCTGAGAACAGCTCATTTTCAACGTTCAATTCAGAATGTGATAAAACCAGATCCAGCTACTAAAATGCATCATTCTTTTTGTTTTAGACAACATTTCATGCACTGTTAAACATGTTAAAGCAAGTTGCAAGTGAAAATCTATGTCTATGACTAAGTTTGCATTACTGCTTATTTTGACCTCTGCTGGCTGAGAACAGCTCATTTTCAACGTCCAATGCAGAATGTGATAAAACCAGATCCAGCTACTAAAATGCATCATTCTTTTTGTTTTAGACAACATTTCATGCACTGTTAAACATGTTAAAGCAAGTTGCAAGTGAAAATCTATGTCTATGACTGAGTTTGCATTACTGCTTATTTTGACCTCTGCTGGCTCTGAAAAGCTAATTTTCAACGTTCAATTCAGAATGTGATAAAACCAGATCCAGCTACTAAAATGCATCATTCTTTTTGTTTTAGACAACATTTCATGCACTGTTAAACATGTTAAAGCAAGTTGCAAGTGAAAATCTATGTATATGACTGAGTTTGCATTACTGCTTATTTTGACCTCTGCTGGCTGAGTAAACTCATTTTCAACGTTCAATTCAGAATGTGATAAAACCAGATCCAGCTACTAAAATGCATCATTCTTTTTGTTTTAGACAACATTTCATGCACTGTTAAACATGTTAAAGCAAGTTGCAAGTGAAAATCTATGTCTATGACTGAGTTTGCATTACTGCTTATTTTGACCTCTGCTGGCTCTGAAAAGCTCATTTTCAATGTCCAATGCAGAATGTGATAAAACCAGATCCAGCTACTAAAATGCATCATTCTTTTTGTTTTAGACAACATTTCATGCACTGTTAAACATGTTAAAGCAAGTTGCAAGTGAATATCTATGTCTATGACTGAGTTTGCATTACTGCTTATTTTGACCTCTGCTGGCTGAGTAAAGCTCATTTTCAACGTCCAATGCAGAATGTGATAAAACCAGATCCAGCTACAAAAATGCATCATTCTTTTTGTTTTAGACAACATTTCATGCACTGTTAAACATGTTAAAGCAAGTTGCAAGTGAAAATCTATGTCTATGACTGAGTTTGCATTACTGCTTATTTTGACCTCTGCTGGCTGAGAACAGCTCATTTTCAACGTCCAACGCAGAATGTGATAAAACCAGATCCAGCTACTAAAATGCATCATTCTTTTTGTTTTAGACAACATTTCATGCACTGTTAAACATGTTTAAGCAAGTTGCAAGTGAAAATCTATGTCTCTGACTGAGTTTGCATTACTGCTTATTTTGAGCTCTGCTGGCTGAGTAAAGCTCATTTTCAACGTCCAATGCAGAATGTGATAAAACCAGATCCAGCCACTAAAAAGCATTTTCTTTTTGTTTTAGACAACATTTCATGCACTGTTAAACATGTTAAAGCAAGTTGCAAGTGAAAATCTATGTCTATGACTGAGTTTGCATTACTGCTTATTTTGACCTCTGCTGGCTGAGAACAGCTCATTTTCAACGTCCAATGCAGAATGTGATAAAACCAGATCCAGCTACTAAAATGCATCATTCTTTTTGTTTTAGACAACATTTCATGCACTGTTAAACATGTTTAAGCAAGTTGCAAGTGAAAATCTATGTCTCTGACTGAGTTTGCATTACTGCTTATTTTGACCTCTGCTGGCTCTGAAAAGCTCATTTTCAACGTTCAATGCAGAATGTGATAAAACCAGATCCAGCCACTAAAAAGCATTTTCTTTTTGTTTTAGACAACATTTCATGCACTGTTAAACATGTTAAAGCAAATTGCAAGTGAAAATCTATGTCTATGACTGAGTTTGCATTACTGCTTATTTTGACCTCTGCTGGCTGTGAAAAGCTCATTTTCAACGTTCATTTCAGAATGTGATAAAACCAGATCCAGCTACTAAAAAGCATTTTCTTTTTGTTTTAGACAACATTTCATGCACTGTTAAACATGTTTAAGAAAGTTGCAAGTGAAAATCTATGTCTCTGACTGAGTTTGCATTACTGCTTATTTTGACCTCTGCTGGCTCTGAAAAGCTCATTTTCAACGTTCAATGCAGAATGTGATAAAACCAGATCCAGCTACTAAAATGCATCGTTCTTTTTGTTTTAGACAACATTTCATGCACTGTTAAACATGTTAAAGCAAGTTGCAAGTGAAAATCAATGTCTCTGACTGAGTTTGCATTACTGCTTATTTTGACCTCTGCTGGCTGAGAACAGCTCATTTTCAACGTTCAATTCAGAATGTGATAAAACCAGATCCAGCTACTAAAATGCATCATTCTTTTTGTTTTAGACAACATTTCATGCACTGTTAAACATGTTAAAGCAAGTTGCAAGTGAAAATCTATGTCTATGACTGAGTTTGCATTACTGCTTATTTTGACCTCTGCTGGCTGAGAACAGCTCATTTTCAACGTCCAATGCAGAATGTGATAAAACCAGATCCAGCTACTAAAATGCATCATTCTTTTTGTTTTAGACAACATTTCATGCACTGTTAAACATGTTAAAGCAAGTTGCAAGTGAAAATCTATGTCTATGACTGAGTTTGCATTACTGCTTATTTTGACCTCTGCTGGCTCTGAAAAGCTAATTTTCAACGTTCAATTCAGAATGTGATAAAACCAGATCCAGCTACTAAAATGCATCATTCTTTTTGTTTTAGACAACATTTCATGCACTGTTAAACATGTTAAAGCAAGTTGCAAGTGAAAATCTATGTATATGACTGAGTTTGCATTACTGCTTATTTTGACCTCTGCTGGCTGAGTAAAGCTCATTTTCAACGTTCAATGCAGAATGTGATAAAACCAGATCCAGCTACAAAAATGCATCATTCTTTTTGTTTTAGACAACATTTCATGCACTGTTAAACATGTTAAAGCAAGTTGCAAGTGAAAATCTATGTCTATGACTGAGTTTGCATTACTGCTTATTTTGACCTCTGCTGGCTGAGAACAGCTCATTTTCAACGTCCAACGCAGAATGTGATAAAACCAGATCCAGCTACTAAAATGCATCATTCTTTTTGTTTTAGACAACATTTCATGCACTGTTAAACATGTTTAAGCAAGTTGCAAGTGAAAATCTATGTCTCTGACTGAGTTTGCATTACTGCTTATTTTGAGCTCTGCTGGCTGAGTAAAGCTCATTTTCAACGTCCAATGCAGAATGTGATGAAACCAGATCCAGCCACTAAAAAGCATTTTCTTTTTGTTTTAGACAACATTTCATGCACTGTTAAACATGTTAAAGCAAGTTGCAAGTGAAAATCTATGTCTATGACTGAGTTTGCATTACTGCTTATTTTGACATCTGCTGGCTGAGAACAGCTCATTTTCAACGTCCAATGCAGAATGTGATAAAACCAGATCCAGCTACTAAAATGCATAATTCTTTTTGCTTTAGACAACATTTCATGCACTGTTAAACATGTTAAAGCAAGTTGGAAGTGAAAATCTATGTCTATGACTGAGTTTGCATTACTGCTTATTTTGACCTCTGCTGGCTGAGTAAAGCTCATTTTCAACGTCCTATGCAGAATGTGATAAAACCAGATCCAGCTACAAAAATGCATCATTCTTTTTGTTTTAGACAACATTTCATGCACTGTTAAACATGTTAAAGCAAGTTGCAAGTGAAAATCAATGTCTCTGACTGAGTTTGCATTACTGCTTATTTTGACCTCTGCTGGCTGAGAACAGCTCATTTTCAACGTTCAATTCAGAATGTGATAAAACCAGATCCAGCTACTAAAATGCATCATTCTTTTTGTTTTAGACAACATTTCATGCACTGTTAAACATGTTAAAGCAAGTTGCAAGTGAAAATCTATGTCTATGACTAAGTTTGCATTACTGCTTATTTTGACCTCTGCTGGCTGAGAACAGCTCATTTTCAACGTCCAATGCAGAATGTGATAAAACCAGATCCAGCTACTAAAATGCATCATTCTTTTTGTTTTAGACAACATTTCATGCACTGTTAAACATGTTAAAGCAAGTTGCAAGTGAAAATCTATGTCTATGACTGAGTTTGCATTACTGCTTATTTTGACCTCTGCTGGCTCTGAAAAGCTAATTTTCAACGTTCAATTCAGAATGTGATAAAACCAGATCCAGCTACTAAAATGCATCATTCTTTTTGTTTTAGACAACATTTCATGCACTGTTAAACATGTTAAAGCAAGTTGCAAGTGAAAATCTATGTATATGACTGAGTTTGCATTACTGCTTATTTTGACCTCTGCTGGCTGAGTAAACTCATTTTCAACGTTCAATTCAGAATGTGATAAAACCAGATCCAGCTACTAAAATGCATCATTCTTTTTGTTTTAGACAACATTTCATGCACTGTTAAACATGTTAAAGCAAGTTGCAAGTGAAAATCTATGTCTATGACTGAGTTTGCATTACTGCTTATTTTGACCTCTGCTGGCTCTGAAAAGCTCATTTTCAATGTCCAATGCAGAATGTGATAAAACCAGATCCAGCTACTAAAATGCATCATTCTTTTTGTTTTAGACAACATTTCATGCACTGTTAAACATGTTAAAGCAAGTTGCAAGTGAATATCTATGTCTATGACTGAGTTTGCATTACTGCTTATTTTGACCTCTGCTGGCTGAGTAAAGCTCATTTTCAACGTCCAATGCAGAATGTGATAAAACCAGATCCAGCTACAAAAATGCATCATTCTTTTTGTTTTAGACAACATTTCATGCACTGTTAAACATGTTAAAGCAAGTTGCAAGTGAAAATCTATGTCTATGACTGAGTTTGCATTACTGCTTATTTTGACCTCTGCTGGCTGAGAACAGCTCATTTTCAACGTCCAACGCAGAATGTGATAAAACCAGATCCAGCTACTAAAATGCATCATTCTTTTTGTTTTAGACAACATTTCATGCACTGTTAAACATGTTTAAGCAAGTTGCAAGTGAAAATCTATGTCTCTGACTGAGTTTGCATTACTGCTTATTTTGAGCTCTGCTGGCTGAGTAAAGCTCATTTTCAACGTCCAATGCAGAATGTGATAAAACCAGATCCAGCCACTAAAAAGCATTTTCTTTTTGTTTTAGACAACATTTCATGCACTGTTAAACATGTTAAAGCAAGTTGCAAGTGAAAATCTATGTCTATGACTGAGTTTGCATTACTGCTTATTTTGACATCTGCTGGCTGAGAACAGCTCATTTTCAACGTCCAATGCAGAATGTGATAAAACCAGATCCAGCTACTAAAATGCATAATTCTTTTTGCTTTAGACAACATTTCATGCACTGTTAAACATGTTAAAGCAAGTTGGAAGTGAAAATCTATGTCTATGACTGAGTTTGCATTACTGCTTATTTTGACCTCTGCTGGCTGAGTAAAGCTCATTTTCAACGTCCTATGCAGAATGTGATAAAACCAGATCCAGCTACAAAAATGCATCATTCTTTTTGTTTTAGACAACATTTCATGCACTGTTAAACATGTTAAAGCAAGTTGCAAGTGAAAATCTATGTCTATGACTGAGTTTGCATTACTGCTTATTTTGACCTCTGCTGGCTGAGAACAGCTCATTTTCAACGTCCAATGCAGAATGTGATAAAACCAGATCCAGCTACTAAAATGCATCATTCTTTTTGTTTTAGACAACATTTCATGCACTGTTAAACATGTTTAAGCAAGTTGCAAGTGAAAATCTATGTCTCTGACTGAGTTTGCATTACTGCTTATTTTGAGCTCTGCTGGCTGAGTAAAGCTCATTTTCAACGTCCAATGCAGAATGTGATAAATTCAGATCCAGCCACTAAAATGCATTATTCTTTTTGTTTTAGACAACATTTCATGCACTGTTAAACATGTTAAAGCAAGTTGCAAGTGAAAATCAATGTCTATGACTGAGTTTGCATTACTGCTTATTTTGACCTCTGCTGGCTCTGAAAAGCTCATTTTCAACGTTCAATTCAGAATGTGATAAAACCAGATCAAGCCACTAAAAAGCATTTTCTTTTTGTTTTAGACAACATTTCATGCACTGTTAAATATGTTTAAGAAAGTTGCAAGTGAAAATCTATGTCTCTGACTGAGTTTGCATTACTGCTTATTTTGAGCTCTGCTGGCTGAGTAAAGCTCATTTTCAACGTCCAATGCAGAATGTGATAAATTCAGATCCAGCCACTAAAATGCATTATTCTTTTTATTTTAGACAACATTTCATGCACTGTTAAACATGTTAAAGCAAGTTGCAAGTGAAAATCTATGTCTATGACTGAGTTTGCATTACTGCTTATTTTGACCTCTGCTGGCTGAGTAAAGCTCATTTTCAACGTCCAATGCAGAATGTGATAAAACCAGATCCAGCTACTAAAATGCATCATTCTTTTTGTTTTAGACAACATTTCATGCACTGTTAAACATGTTAAAGCAAGTTGCAAGTGAAAATCTATGTCTATGACTGAGTTTGCATTACTGCTTATTTTGACCTCTGCTGTCTCTGAAAAGCTCATTTTCAACGTTCAATTCAGAATGTGATAAAACCAGATCCAGCCACTAAATAGCATTTTCTTTTTGTTTTAGACAACATTTCATGCACTGTTAAACATGTTAAAGCAAGTTGCAAAAGAAAATCTATGTCTATGACTGAGTTTGCATTACTGCTTATTTTGACCTCTGCTGGCTCTGAAAAGCTCATTTTCAACGTTCAATTCAGAATGTGATAAAACCAGATCCAGCCACTAAAAAGCATTTTCTTTTTGTTTTAGACAACATTTCATGCACTGTTAAACATGTTAAAGCAAGTTGCAAGTGAAAATCTATGTCTATGACTGAGTTTGCATTACTGCTTATTTTGTTAAACTGTTAAACATGTTAAAGCAAGTTGCAAGTGAAAATCTATGTCTATGACTGAGTTTGCATTACTGCTTATTTTGACATCTGCTGGCTGAGAACAGCTCATTTTCAACGTCCAATGCAGAATGTGATAAAACCAGATCCAGCTACTAAAATGCATAATTCTTTTTGCTTTAGACAACATTTCATGCACTGTTAAACATGTTAAAGCAAGTTGGAAGTGAAAATCTATGTCTATGACTGAGTTTGCATTACTGCTTATTTTGACCTCTGCTGGCTGAGTAAAGCTCATTTTCAACGTCCAATGCAGAATGTGATAAAACCAGATCCAGCTACAAAAATGCATCATTCTTTTTGTTTTAGACAACATTTCATGCACTGTTAAACATGTTAAAGCAAGTTGCAAGTGAAAATCTATGTCTATGACTGAGTTTGCATTACTGCTTATTTTGACCTCTGCTGGCTGAGAACAGCTCATTTTCAACGTCCAATGCAGAATGTGATAAAACCGGATCCAGCTACTAAAATGCATCATTCTTTTTGTTTTAGACAACATTTCATGCACTGTTAAACATGTTTAAGCAAGTTGCAAGTGAAAATCTATGTCTCTGACTGAGCTTGCATTACTGCTTATTTTGAGCTCTGCTGGCTGAGTAAAGCTCATTTTCAACGTCCAATGCAGAATGTGATAAATTCAGATCCAGCCACTAAAATGCATTGGTCTTTTTGTTTTAGACAACATTTCATGCACTGTTAAACATGTTAAAGCAAGTTGCAAGTGAAAATCTATGTCTATGACTGAGTTTGCATTACTGCTTATTTTGACCTCTGCTGGCTCTGAAAAGCTCATTTTCAACGTTCAATTCAGAATGTGATAAAACCAGATCCAGCCACTAAAAAGCATTTTCTTTTTGTTTTAGACAACATTTCATGCACTGTTAAATATGTTTAAGAAAGTTGCAAGTGAAAATCTATGTCTATGACTGAGTTTGCATTACTGCTTATTTTGACCTCTGCTGGCTGAGTAAAGCTCATTTTCAACGTTCAATTCAGAATGTGATAAAACCAGATCCAGCTACTAAAATGCATCATTCTTTTTGTTTTAGACAACATTTCATGCACTGTTAAACATGTTAAAGCAAGTTGCAAGTGAAAATCTATGTCTATGACTGAGTTCGCATTACTGCTTATTTTGACCTCTGCTGGCTCTGAAAAGCTCATTTTCAACGTTCAATTCAGAATGTGATAAAACCAGATCCAGCCACTAAATAGCATTTTCTTTTTGTTTTAGACAACATTTCATGCACTGTTAAATATGTTTAAGAAAGTTGCAAGTGAAAATCTATGTCTATGACTGAGTTTGCATTACTGCTTATTTTGACCTCTGCTGGCTGAGAACAGCTCATTTTCAACGTCCAACGCAGAATGTGATAAAACCAGATCCAGCTACTAAAATGCATCATTCTTTTTGTTTTAGACAACATTTCATGCACTGTTAAACATGTTTAAGCAAGTTGCAAGTGAAAATCTATGTCTCTGACTGAGTTTGCATTACTGCTTATTTTGAGCTCTGCTGGCTGAGTAAAGCTCATTTTCAACGTCCAATGCAGAATGTGATAAAACCAGATCCAGCCACTAAAAAGCATTTTCTTTTTGTTTTAGACAACATTTCATGCACTGTTAAACATGTTAAAGCAAGTTGCAAGTGAAAATCTATGTCTATGACTGAGTTTGCATTACTGCTTATTTTGACATCTGCTGGCTGAGAACAGCTCATTTTCAACGTCCAATGCAGAATGTGATAAAACCAGATCCAGCTACTAAAATGCATAATTCTTTTTGCTTTAGACAACATTTCATGCACTGTTAAACATGTTAAAGCAAGTTGGAAGTGAAAATCTATGTCTATGACTGAGTTTGCATTACTGCTTATTTTGACCTCTGCTGGCTGAGTAAAGCTCATTTTCAACGTCCTATGCAGAATGTGATAAAACCAGATCCAGCTACAAAAATGCATCATTCTTTTTGTTTTAGACAACATTTCATGCACTGTTAAACATGTTAAAGCAAGTTGCAAGTGAAAATCTATGTCTATGACTGAGTTTGCATTACTGCTTATTTTGACCTCTGCTGGCTGAGAACAGCTCATTTTCAACGTCCAATGCAGAATGTGATAAAACCAGATCCAGCTACTAAAATGCATCATTCTTTTTGTTTTAGACAACATTTCATGCACTGTTAAACATGTTTAAGCAAGTTGCAAGTGAAAATCTATGTCTCTGACTGAGTTTGCATTACTGCTTATTTTGAGCTCTGCTGGCTGAGTAAAGCTCATTTTCAACGTCCAATGCAGAATGTGATAAATTCAGATCCAGCCACTAAAATGCATTATTCTTTTTGTTTTAGACAACATTTCATGCACTGTTAAACATGTTAAAGCAAGTTGCAAGTGAAAATCAATGTCTATGACTGAGTTTGCATTACTGCTTATTTTGACCTCTGCTGGCTCTGAAAAGCTCATTTTCAACGTTCAATTCAGAATGTGATAAAACCAGATCAAGCCACTAAAAAGCATTTTCTTTTTGTTTTAGACAACATTTCATGCACTGTTAAATATGTTTAAGAAAGTTGCAAGTGAAAATCTATGTCTCTGACTGAGTTTGCATTACTGCTTATTTTGAGCTCTGCTGGCTGAGTAAAGCTCATTTTCAACGTCCAATGCAGAATGTGATAAATTCAGATCCAGCCACTAAAATGCATTATTCTTTTTATTTTAGACAACATTTCATGCACTGTTAAACATGTTAAAGCAAGTTGCAAGTGAAAATCTATGTCTATGACTGAGTTTGCATTACTGCTTATTTTGACCTCTGCTGGCTGAGTAAAGCTCATTTTCAACGTCCAATGCAGAATGTGATAAAACCAGATCCAGCTACTAAAATGCATCATTCTTTTTGTTTTAGACAACATTTCATGCACTGTTAAACATGTTAAAGCAAGTTGCAAGTGAAAATCTATGTCTATGACTGAGTTTGCATTACTGCTTATTTTGACCTCTGCTGTCTCTGAAAAGCTCATTTTCAACGTTCAATTCAGAATGTGATAAAACCAGATCCAGCCACTAAATAGCATTTTCTTTTTGTTTTAGACAACATTTCATGCACTGTTAAACATGTTAAAGCAAGTTGCAAAAGAAAATCTATGTCTATGACTGAGTTTGCATTACTGCTTATTTTGACCTCTGCTGGCTCTGAAAAGCTCATTTTCAACGTTCAATTCAGAATGTGATAAAACCAGATCCAGCCACTAAAAAGCATTTTCTTTTTGTTTTAGACAACATTTCATGCACTGTTAAACATGTTAAAGCAAGTTGCAAGTGAAAATCTATGTCTATGACTGAGTTTGCATTACTGCTTATTTTGTTAAACTGTTAAACATGTTAAAGCAAGTTGCAAGTGAAAATCTATGTCTATGACTGAGTTTGCATTACTGCTTATTTTGACATCTGCTGGCTGAGAACAGCTCATTTTCAACGTCCAATACAGAATGTGATAAAACCAGATCCAGCTACTAAAATGCATAATTCTTTTTGCTTTAGACAACATTTCATGCACTGTTAAACATGTTAAAGCAAGTTGGAAGTGAAAATCTATGTCTATGACTGAGTTTGCATTACTGCTTATTTTGACCTCTGCTGGCTGAGTAAAGCTCATTTTCAACGTCCAATGCAGAATGTGATAAAACCAGATCCAGCTACAAAAATGCATCATTCTTTTTGTTTTAGACAACATTTCATGCACTGTTAAACATGTTAAAGCAAGTTGCAAGTGAAAATCTATGTCTATGACTGAGTTTGCATTACTGCTTATTTTGACCTCTGCTGGCTGAGAACAGCTCATTTTCAACGTCCAATGCAGAATGTGATAAAACCGGATCCAGCTACTAAAATGCATCATTCTTTTTGTTTTAGACAACATTTCATGCACTGTTAAACATGTTTAAGCAAGTTGCAAGTGAAAATCTATGTCTCTGACTGAGCTTGCATTACTGCTTATTTTGAGCTCTGCTGGCTGAGTAAAGCTCATTTTCAACGTCCAATGCAGAATGTGATAAATTCAGATCCAGCCACTAAAATGCATTGGTCTTTTTGTTTTAGACAACATTTCATGCACTGTTAAACATGTTAAAGCAAGTTGCAAGTGAAAATCTATGTCTATGACTGAGTTTGCATTACTGCTTATTTTGACCTCTGCTGGCTCTGAAAAGCTCATTTTCAACGTTCAATTCAGAATGTGATAAAACCAGATCCAGCCACTAAAAAGCATTTTCTTTTTGTTTTAGACAACATTTCATGCACTGTTAAATATGTTTAAGAAAGTTGCAAGTGAAAATCTATGTCTATGACTGAGTTTGCATTACTGCTTATTTTGACCTCTGCTGGCTGAGTAAAGCTCATTTTCAACGTTCAATTCAGAATGTGATAAAACCAGATCCAGCTACTAAAATGCATCATTCTTTTTGTTTTAGACAACATTTCATGCACTGTTAAACATGTTAAAGCAAGTTGCAAGTGAAAATCTATGTCTATGACTGAGTTCGCATTACTGCTTATTTTGACCTCTGCTGGCTCTGAAAAGCTCATTTTCAACGTTCAATTCAGAATGTGATAAAACCAGATCCAGCCACTAAATAGCATTTTCTTTTTGTTTTAGACAACATTTCATGCACTGTTAAATATGTTTAAGAAAGTTGCAAGTGAAAATCTATGTCTATGACTGAGTTTGCATTACTGCTTATTTTGACCTCTGCTGGCTGAGTAAAGCTCATTTTCAACGTCCAATGCAGAATGTGATAAAACCAGATCCAGCTACTAAAATGCATCATTCTTTTTGTTTTAGACAACATTTTATGCACTGTTAAACATGTTAAAGCAAGTTGCAAGTGAAAATCTATGTCTATGACTGAGTTTGCATTACTGCTTATTTTGACCTCTGCTGGCTCTGAAAAGCTCATTTTCAACGTTCAATTCAGAATGTGATAAAACCAGATCCAGCTACTAAAATGCATCATTCTTTTTGTTTTAGACAACATTTCATGCACTGTTAAACATGTTAAAGCAAGTTGCAAGTGAAAATCTATGTCTATGACTGAGTTTGCATTACTGCTTATTTTGACATCTGCTGGCTGAGAACAGCTCATTTTCAACGTCCAATGCAGAATGTGATAAAACCAGATCCAGCTACTAAAATGCATAATTCTTTTTGCTTTAGACAACATTTCATGCACTGTTAAACATGTTAAAGCAAGTTGGAAGTGAAAATCTATGTCTATGACTGAGTTTGCATTACTGCTTATTTTGACCTCTGCTGGCTGAGTAAAGCTCATTTTCAACGTCCAATGCAGAATGTGATAAAACCAGATCCAGCTACAAAAAAGCATCATTCTTTTTGTTTTAGACAACATTTCATGCACTGTTAAACATGTTAAAGCAAGTTGCAAGTGAAAATCTATGTCTATGACTGAGTTTGCATTACTGCTTATTTTGACCTCTGCTGGCTGAGAACAGCTCATTTTCAACGTCCAATGCAGAATGTGATAAAACCAGATCCAGCTACTAAAATGCATCATTCTTTTTGTTTTAGACAACATTTCATGCACTGTTAAACATGTTTAAGCAAGTTGCAAGTGAAAATCTAAGTCTCTGACTGAGTTTGCATTACTGCTTATTTTGAGCTCTGCTGGCTGAGTAAAGCTCATTTTCAACGTCCAATGCAGAATGTGATAAAACCAGATCCAGCCACTAAAAAGCATTTTCTTTTTGTTTTAGACAACATTTCATGCACTGTTAAACATGTTAAAGCAAGTTGCAAGTGAAAATCTATGTCTATGACTGAGTTTGCATTACTGCTTATTTTGACATCTGCTGGCTGAGAACAGCTCATTTTCAACGTCCAATGCAGAATGAGATAAAACCAGATCCAGCTACTAAAATGCATAATTCTTTTTGCTTTAGACAACATTTCATGCACTGTTAAACATGTTAAAGCAAGTTGGAAGTGAAAATCTATGTCTATGACTACGTTTGCATTACTGCTTATTTTGACCTCTGCTGGCTGAGTAAAGCTCATTTTCAACGTCCAATGCAGAATGTGATAAAACCAGATCCAGCTACAAAAATGCATCATTCTTTTTGTTTTAGACAACATTTCATGCACTGTTAAACATGTTAAAGCAAGTTGCAAGTGAAAATGTATGTCTATGACTGAGTTTGCATTACTGCTTATTTTGACCTCTGCTGGCTGAGAACAGCTCATTTTCAACGTCCAATGCAGAATGTGATAAAACCAGATCCAGCTACTAAAATGCATCATTCTTTTTGTTTTAGACAACATTTCATGCACTGTTAAACATGTTTAAGCAAGTTGCAAGTGAAAATCTATGTCTCTGACTGAGTTTGCATTACTGCTTATTTTGAGCTCTGCTGGCTGAGTAAAGCTCATTTTCAACGTCCAATGCAGAATGTGATAAATTCAGATCCAGCAACTAAAATGCATTATTCTTTTTGTTTTAGACAACATTTCATGCACTGTTAAACATGTTAAAGCAAGTTGCAAGTGAAAATCTATGTCTATGACTGAGTTTGCATTACTGCTTATTTTGACCTCTGCTGGCTGAGAACAGCTCATTTTCAACGTCCAATGCAGAATGTGATAAAACCAGATCCAGCTACTAAAATGCATCATTCTTTTTGTTTTAGACAACATTTCATGCACTGTTAAACATGTTTAAGCAAGTTGCAAGTGAAAATCTATGTCTCTGACTGAGTTTGCATTACTGCTTATTTTGACCTCTGCTGGCTCTGAAAAGCTCATTTTCAACGTTCAATGCAGAATGTGATAAAACCAGATCCAGCCACTAAAAAGCATTTTCTTTTTGTTTTAGACAACATTTCATGCACTGTTAAACATGTTAAAGCAAGTTGCAAGTGAAAATCTATGTCTATGACTGAGTTTGCATTACTGCTTATTTTGACCTCTGCTGGCTGTGAAAAGCTCATTTTCAACGTTCATTTCAGAATGTGATAAAACCAGATCCAGCTACTAAAAAGCATTTTCTTTTTGTTTTAGACAACATTTCATGCACTGTTAAACATGTTTAAGAAAGTTGCAAGTGAAAATCTATGTCTCTGACTGAGTTTGCATTACTGCTTATTTTGACCTCTGCTGGCTCTGAAAAGCTCATTTTCAACGTTCAATGCAGAATGTGATAAAACCAGATCCAGCTACTAAAATGCATCGTTCTTTTTGTTTTAGACAACATTTCATGCACTGTTAAACATGTTAAAGCAAGTTGCAAGTGAAAATCAATGTCTCTGACTGAGTTTGCATTACTGCTTATTTTGACCTCTGCTGGCTGAGAACAGCTCATTTTCAACGTTCAATTCAGAATGTGATAAAACCAGATCCAGCTACTAAAATGCATCATTCTTTTTGTTTTAGACAACATTTCATGCACTGTTAAACATGTTAAAGCAAGTTGCAAGTGAAAATCTATGTCTATGACTGAGTTTGCATTACTGCTTATTTTGACCTCTGCTGGCTGAGAACAGCTTATTTTCAACGTTCATTTCAGAATGTGATAAAACCAGATCCAGCTACTAAAAAGCATTTTCTTTTTGTTTTAGACAACATTTCATGCACTGTTAAACATGTTTAAGAAAGTTGCAAGTGAAAATCTATGTCTCTGACTGAGTTTGCATTACTGCTTATTTTGACCTCTGCTGGCTCTGAAAAGCTCATTTTCAACGTTCAATGCAGAATGTGATAAAACCAGATCCAGCTACTAAAATGCATCGTTCTTTTTGTTTTAGACAACATTTCATGCACTGTTAAACATGTTAAAGCAAGTTGCAAGTGAAAATCAATGTCTCTGACTGAGTTTGCATTACTGCTTATTTTGACCTCTGCTGGCTGAGAACAGCTCATTTTCAACGTTCAATTCAGAATGTGATAAAACCAGATCCAGCTACTAAAATGCATCATTCTTTTTGTTTTAGACAACATTTCATGCACTGTTAAACATGTTAAAGCAAGTTGCAAGTGAAAATCTATGTCTATGACTGAGTTTGCATTACTGCTTATTTTGACCTCTGCTGGCTGAGAACAGCTCATTTTCAACGTCCAATGCAGAATGTGATAAAACCAGATCCAGCTACTAAAATGCATCATTCTTTTTGTTTTAGACAACATTTCATGCACTGTTAAACATGTTAAAGCAAGTTGCAAGTGAAAATCTATGTCTATGACTGAGTTTGCATTACTGCTTATTTTGACCTCTGCTGGCTCTGAAAAGCTAATTTTCAACGTTCAATTCAGAATGTGATAAAACCAGATCCAGCTACTAAAATGCATCATTCTTTTTGTTTTAGACAACATTTCATGCACTGTTAAACATGTTAAAGCAAGTTGCAAGTGAAAATCTATGTATATGACTGAGTTTGCATTACTGCTTATTTTGACCTCTGCTGGCTGAGTAAACTCATTTTCAACGTTCAATTCAGAATGTAATAAAACCAGATCCAGCTACTAAAATGCATCATTCTTTTTGTTTTAGACAACATTTCATGCACTGTTAAACATGTTAAAGCAAGTTGCAAGTGAAAATCTATGTCTATGACTGAGTTTGCATTACTGCTTATTTTGACCTCTGCTGGCTCTGAAAAGCTCATTTTCAATGTCCAATGCAGAATGTGATAAAACCAGATCCAGCTACTAAAATGCATCATTCTTTTTGTTTTAGACAACATTTCATGCACTGTTAAACATGTTAAAGCAAGTTGCAAGTGAATATCTATGTCTATGACTGAGTTTGCATTACTGCTTATTTTGACCTCTGCTGGCTGAGTAAAGCTCATTTTCAACGTCCAATGCAGAATGTGATAAAACCAGATCCAGCTACAAAAATGCATCATTCTTTTTGTTTTAGACAACATTTCATGCACTGTTAAACATGTTAAAGCAAGTTGCAAGTGAAAATCTATGTCTATGACTGAGTTTGCATTACTGCTTATTTTGACCTCTGCTGGCTGAGAACAGCTCATTTTCAACGTCCAACACAGAATGTGATAAAACCAGATCCAGCTACTAAAATGCATCATTCTTTTTGTTTTAGACAACATTTCATGCACTGTTAAACATGTTTAAGCAAGTTGCAAGTGAAAATCTATGTCTCTGACTGAGTTTGCATTACTGCTTATTTTGAGCTCTGCTGGCTGAGTAAAGCTCATTTTCAACGTCCAATGCAGAATGTGATAAAACCAGATCCAGCCACTAAAAAGCATTTTCTTTTTGTTTTAGACAACATTTCATGCACTGTTAAACATGTTAAAGCAAGTTGCAAGTGAAAATCTATGTCTATGACTGAGTTTGCATTACTGCTTATTTTGACATCTGCTGGCTGAGAACAGCTCATTTTCAACGTCCAATGCAGAATGTGATAAAACCAGATCCAGCTACTAAAATGCATAATTCTTTTTGCTTTAGACAACATTTCATGCACTGTTAAACATGTTAAAGCAAGTTGGAAGTGAAAATCTATGTCTATGACTGAGTTTGCATTACTGCTTATTTTGACCTCTGCTGGCTGAGTAAAGCTCATTTTCAACGTCCTATGCAGAATGTGATAAAACCAGATCCAGCTACAAAAATGCATCATTCTTTTTGTTTTAGACAACATTTCATGCACTGTTAAACATGTTAAAGCAAGTTGCAAGTGAAAATCTATGTCTATGACTGAGTTTGCATTACTGCTTATTTTGACCTCTGCTGGCTGAGAACAGCTCATTTTCAACGTCCAATGCAGAATGTGATAAAACCAGATCCAGCTACTAAAATGCATCATTCTTTTTGTTTTAGACAACATTTCATGCACTGTTAAACATGTTTAAGCAAGTTGCAAGTGAAAATCTATGTCTCTGACTGAGTTTGCATTACTGCTTATTTTGAGCTCTGCTGGCTGAGTAAAGCTCATTTTCAACGTCCAATGCAGAATGTGATAAATTCAGATCCAGCCACTAAAATGCATTATTCTTTTTGTTTTAGACAACATTTCATGCACTGTTAAACATGTTAAAGCAAGTTGCAAGTGAAAATCAATGTCTATGACTGAGTTTGCATTACTGCTTATTTTGACCTCTGCTGGCTCTGAAAAGCTCATTTTCAACGTTCAATTCAGAATGTGATAAAACCAGATCAAGCCACTAAAAAGCATTTTCTTTTTGTTTTAGACAACATTTCATGCACTGTTAAATATGTTTAAGAAAGTTGCAAGTGAAAATCTATGTCTCTGACTGAGTTTGCATTACTGCTTATTTTGAGCTCTGCTGGCTGAGTAAAGCTCATTTTCAACGTCCAATGCAGAATGTGATAAATTCAGATCCAGCCACTAAAATGCATTATTCTTTTTATTTTAGACAACATTTCATGCACTGTTAAACATGTTAAAGCAAGTTGCAAGTGAAAATCTATGTCTATGACTGAGTTTGCATTACTGCTTATTTTGACCTCTGCTGGCTGAGTAAAGCTCATTTTCAACGTCCAATGCAGAATGTGATAAAACCAGATCCAGCTACTAAAATGCATCATTCTTTTTGTTTTAGACAACATTTCATGCACTGTTAAACATGTTAAAGCAAGTTGCAAGTGAAAATCTATGTCTATGACTGAGTTTGCATTACTGCTTATTTTGACCTCTGCTGTCTCTGAAAAGCTCATTTTCAACGTTCAATTCAGAATGTGATAAAACCAGATCCAGCCACTAAATAGCATTTTCTTTTTGTTTTAGACAACATTTCATGCACTGTTAAACATGTTAAAGCAAGTTGCAAGTGAAAATCTATGTCTATGACTGAGTTTGCATTACTGCTTATTTTGACCTCTGCTGGCTCTGAAAAGCTCATTTTCAACGTTCAATTCAGAATGTGATAAAACCAGATCCAGCCACTAAAAAGCATTTTCTTTTTGTTTTAGACAACATTTCATGCACTGTTAAACATGTTAAAGCAAGTTGCAAGTGAAAATCTATGTCTATGACTGAGTTTGCATTACTGCTTATTTTGTTAAACTGTTAAACATGTTAAAGCAAGTTGCAAGTGAAAATCTATGTCTATGACTGAGTTTGCATTACTGCTTATTTTGACATCTGCTGGCTGAGAACAGCTCATTTTCACCGTCCAATGCAGAATGTGATAAAACCAGATCCAGCTACTAAAATGCATAATTCTTTTTGCTTTAGACAACATTTCATGCACTGTTAAACATGTTAAAGCAAGTTGGAAGTGAAAATCTATGTCTATGACTGAGTTTGCATTACTGCTTATTTTGACCTCTGCTGGCTGAGTAAAGCTCATTTTCAACGTCCAATGCAGAATGTGATAAAACCAGATCCAGCTACAAAAATGCATCATTCTTTTTGTTTTAGACAACATTTCATGCACTGTTAAACATGTTAAAGCAAGTTGCAAGTGAAAATCTATGTCTATGACTGAGTTTGCATTACTGCTTATTTTGACCTCTGCTGGCTGAGAACAGCTCATTTTCAACGTCCAATGCAGAATGTGATAAAACCGGATCCAGCTACTAAAATGCATCATTCTTTTTGTTTTAGACAACATTTCATGCACTGTTAAACATGTTTAAGCAAGTTGCAAGTGAAAATCTATGTCTCTGACTGAGCTTGCATTACTGCTTATTTTGAGCTCTGCTGGCTGAGTAAAGCTCATTTTCAACGTCCAATGCAGAATGTGATAAATTCAGATCCAGCCACTAAAATGCATTGGTCTTTTTGTTTTAGACAACATTTCATGCACTGTTAAACATGTTAAAGCAAGTTGCAAGTGAAAATCTATGTCTATGACTGAGTTTGCATTACTGCTTATTTTGACCTCTGCTGGCTCTGAAAAGCTCATTTTCAACGTTCAATTCAGAATGTGATAAAACCAGATCCAGCCACTAAAAAGCATTTTCTTTTTGTTTTAGACAACATTTCATGCACTGTTAAATATGTTTAAGAAAGTTGCAAGTGAAAATCTATGTCTATGACTGAGTTTGCATTACTGCTTATTTTGACCTCTGCTGGCTGAGTAAAGCTCATTTTCAACGTTCAATTCAGAATGTGATAAAACCAGATCCAGCTACTAAAATGCATCATTCTTTTTGTTTTAGACAACATTTCATGCACTGTTAAACATGTTAAAGCAAGTTGCAAGTGAAAATCTATGTCTATGACTGAGTTCGCATTACTGCTTATTTTGACCTCTGCTGGCTCTGAAAAGCTCATTTTCAACGTTCAATTCAGAATGTGATAAAACCAGATCCAGCCACTAAATAGCATTTTCTTTTTGTTTTAGACAACATTTCATGCACTGTTAAATATGTTTAAGAAAGTTGCAAGTGAAAATCTATGTCTATGACTGAGTTTGCATTACTGCTTATTTTGACCTCTGCTGGCTGAGTAAAGCTCATTTTCAACGTCCAATGCAGAATGTGATAAAACCAGATCCAGCTACTAAAATGCATCATTCTTTTTGTTTTAGACAACATTTTATGCACTGTTAAACATGTTAAAGCAAGTTGCAAGTGAAAATCTATGTCTATGACTGAGTTTGCATTACTGCTTATTTTGACCTCTGCTGGCTCTGAAAAGCTCATTTTCAACGTTCAATTCAGAATGTGATAAAACCAGATCCAGCTACTAAAATACATCATTCTTTTTGTTTTAGACAACATTTCATGCACTGTTAAACATGTTAAAGCAAGTTGCAAGTGAAAATCTATGTCTATGACTGAGTTTGCATTACTGCTTATTTTGACCTCTGCTGGCTGAGTAAAGCTCATTTTCAACGTTCAATTCAGAATGTAATAAAACAAGATCCAGCCACTAAAATGCATCATTCTTTTTGTTTTAGACAACATTTCATGCACTGTTAAACATGTTTAAGCAAGTTGGAAGTGAAAATCTATGTCTCTGACTGAGTTTGCATTACTGCTTATTTTGAGCTCTGCTGGCTGAGTAAAGCTCATTTTCAACGTCCAATGCAGAATGTGATAAATTCAGATCCAGCCACTAAAATGCATTATTCTTTTTGTTTTAGACAACATTTCATGCACTGTTAAACATGTTAAAGCAAGTTGCAAGTGAAAATCTATGTCTATGACTGAGTTTGCATTACTGCTTATTTTGACCTCTGCTGGCTCTGAAAAGCTCATTTTCAACGTTCAATTCAGAATGTAATAAAACCAGATCCAGCCACTAAAAAGCTTTTTTTTTGTTTTAGACAACATTTCATGCACTGTTAAACATGTTAAAGCAAGTTGCAAGTGAAAATCTATGTCTATGACTGAGTTTGCATTACTGCTTATTTTGACCTCTGCTGGCTGAGTAAAGCTCATTTTCAACGTCCAATGCAGAATGTGATAAAACCAGATCCAGCTACTAAAATGCATCATTCTTTTTGTTTTAGACAACATTTCATGCACTTTTAAACATGTTAAAGCAAGTTGCAAGTGAAAATCTATGTCTATGACTGAGTTTGCATTACTGCTTATTTTGACCTCTGCTGGCTCTGAAAAGCTCATTTTCAACGTTCAATTCAGAATGTGATAAAACCAGATCCAGCCACTAAAAAGCATTTTCTTTTTGTTTTAGACAACATTTCATGCACTGTTAAATATGTTTAAGAAAGTTGCAAGTGAAAATCTATGTCTCTGACTGAGTTTGCATTACTGCTTATTTTGACCTCTGCCGGCTTGGAACAGCTCATTTTCAACGTCCAATGCAGAATGTGATAAAACCAGATCCAGCTACTAAAATGCATAATTCTTTTTGTTTTAGACAACATTTCATGCACTGTTAAACATGTTAAAGCAAGTTGCAAGTGAAAATCTATGTCTATGACTGAGTTTGCATTACTGCTTATTTTGACCTCTGCTGGCTCTGAAAAGCTCATTTTCCACGTTCAATTCAGAATGTGATAAAACCAGATCCAGCCACTAAAAAGCATTTTCTTTTTGTTTTAGACAACATTTTATGCACTGTTAAACATGTTAAAGCAAGTTGCAAGTGAAAATCTATGTCTATGACTGAGTTTGCATTACTGCTTATTTTGACCTCTGCTGGCTGTGAAAAGCTCATTTTCAACGTTCAATTCAGAATGTGATAAAACCAGATCCAGCTACTAAAAAGCATTTTCTTTTTGTTTTAGACAACATTTCATGCACTGTTGAACATGTTTAAGAAAGTTGCAAGTGAAAATCTATGTCTCTGACTGAGTTTGCATTACTGCTTATTTTGACCTCTGCTGGCTCTGAAAAGCTCATTTTCAACGTTCAATGCAGAATGTGATAAAACCAGATCCAGCCACTAAAAAGCATTTTCTTTTTGTTTTAGACAACATTTCATGCACTGTTAAACATGTTAAAGCAAGTTGCAAGTGAAAATCTATGTCTATGACTGAGTTTGCATTACTGCTTATTTTGACCTCTGCTGGCTGTGAAAAGCTCATTTTCAACGTCCAATGCAGAATGTGATAAAACCAGATCCAGCTACTAAAAAGCATTTTCTTTTTGTTTTAGACAACATTTCATGCACTGTTAAACATGTTTAAGAAAGTTGCAAGTGAAAATCTATGTGTGTGACTGAGTTTGCATTACTGCTTATTTTGACCTCTGCTGGCTCTGAAAAGCTCATTTTCAACGTTCAATGCAGAATGTGATAAAACCAGAACCAGCTACAAAATGCATCATTCTTTTTGTTTTAGACAACATTTCATGCACTGTTAATCATGTTTAAGCAAGTTGCAAGTGAAAATCTATGCCTCTGACTGAGTTTGCATTACTGCTTATTTTGAGCTCTGCTGGCTGAGTAAAGCTCATTTTCAACGTCCAATGCAGAATGTGATAAATTCAGATCCAGCCACTAAAATGCATTATTCTTTTTGTTTTAGACAACATTTCATGCACTGTTAAACATGTTAAAGCAAGTTGCAAGTGAAAATCTATGTCTATGACTGAGTTTGCATTACTGCTTTATTTTGACCTCTGCTGGCTCTGAAAAGCTCATTTTCAACGTTCAATTCAGAATGTGATAAAACCAGATCCAGCCACTAAAAAGCATTTTCTTTTTGTTTTAGACAACATTTCATGCACTGTTAAATATGTTTAAGAAAGTTGCAAGTGAAAATCTATGTCTCTGACTGAGTTTGCATTACTGCTTATTTTGACCTCTGCTGGCTTAGAACAGCTCATTTTCAACGTCCAATGCAGAATGTGATAAAACCAGATCCAGCTACTAAAATGCATAATTCTTTTTGTTTTAGACAACATTTCATGCACTGTTAAATATGTTAAAGCAAGTTGCAAATGAAAATCTATGTCTATGACTGAGTATGCACTACTGCTTATTTTGACCTCTGCTGGCTCTGAAAAGCTCATTTTCAACGTTCAATTCAGAATGTGATGAAACCAGATCCAGCCACTAAAAAGCATTTTCTTTTTGTTTTAGACAACATTTCATGCACTGTTAAACATGTTAAAGCAAGTTGCAAGTGAAAATCTATGTCTATGACTGAGTTTGCATTACTGCTTATTTTGACATCTGCTGGCTGAGAACAGCTCATTTTCAACGTCCAATGCAGAATGTGATAAAACCAGATCCAGCTACTAAAATGCATAATTCTTTTTGCTTTAGACAACATTTCATGCACTGTTAAACATGTTAAAGCAAGTTGTAAGTGAAAATCTATGTCTATGACTGAGTTTGCATTACTGCTTATTTTGACCTCTGCTGGCTCTGAAAAGCTCATTTTCAACGTCCAATGCAGAATGTGATAAAACCAGATCCAGCTACTAAAATGCATCATTCTTTTTGTTTTAGACAACATTTCATGCACTGTTAAACATGTTAAAGCAAGTTGCAAGTGAAAATCTATGTCTATGACTGAGTTTGCATTACTGCTTATTTTGACCTCTGCTGGCTGAGAACAGCTCATTTTCAACGTCCAATGCAGAATGTGATAAAACCAGATCCAGCTACTAAAATGCATCATTCTTTTTGTTTTAGACAACATTTCATGCACTGTTAAACATGTTTAAGCAAGTTGCAAGTGAAAATCTATGTCTCTGACTGAGTTTGCATTACTGCTTATTTTGAGCTCTGCTGGCTGAGTAAAGCTCATTTTCAACGTCCAATGCAGAATGTGATAAATTCAGATCCAGCCACTAAAATGCATTATTCTTTTTGTTTTAGACAACATTTCATGCACTGTTAAACATGTTAAAGCAAGTTGCAAGTGAAAATCTATGTCTATGACTGAGTTTGCATTACTGCTTATTTTGACCTCTGCTGGCTCTGAAAAGCTCATTTTCAACGTTCAATTCAGAATGTGATAAAACCAGATCCAGCCACTAAAAAGCATTTTCTTTTTGTTTTAGACAACATTTTATGCACTGATTAATATGTTTAAGAAAGTTGCAAGTGAAAATCTATGTCTCTGACTGAGTTTGCATTACTGCTTATTTTGAGCTCTGCTGGCTGAGTAAAGCTCATTTTCAACGTCCAATGCAGAATGTGATAAATTCAGATCCAGCCACTAAAATGCATTATTCTTTTTATTTTAGACAACATTTCATGCACTGTTAAACATGTTAAAGCAAGTTGCAAGTGAAAATCTATGTCTATGACTGAGTTTGCATTACTGCTTATTTTGACCTCTGCTGGCTGAGTAAAGCTCATTTTCAACGTCCAATGCAGAATGTGATAAAACCAGATCCAGCTACTAAAATGCATCATTCTTTTTGTTTTAGACAACATTTCATGCACTGTTAAACATGTTAAAGCAAGTTGCAAGTGAAAATCTATGTCTATGACTGAGTTTGCATTACTGCTTATTTTGACCTCTGCTGGCTCTGAAAAGCTCATTTTCAACGTTCAATTCAGAATGTGATAAAACCAGATCCAGCCACTAAAAAGCATTTTCTTTTTGTTTTAGACAACATTTCATAAACTGATTAATATGTTTAAGAAAGTTGCAAGTGAAAATCTATGTCTCTGACTGAGTTTGCATTACTGCTTATTTTGAGCTCTGCTGGCTGAGTAAAGCTCATTTTCAACGTCCAATGCAGAATGTGATAAATTCAGATCCAGCCACTAAAATGCATTATTCTTTTTATTTTAGACAACATTTCATGCACTGTTAAACATGTTAAAGCAAGTTGCAAGTGAAAATCTATGTCTATGACTGAGTTTGCATTACTGCTTATTTTGACCTCTGCTGGCTGAGTAAAGCTCATTTTCAACGTCCAATGCAGAATGTGATAAAACCAGATCCAGCTACTAAAATGCATCATTCTTTTTGTTTTAGACAACATTTCATGCACTGTTAAACATGTTTAAGCAAGTTGCAAGTGAAAATCTATGTCTCTGACTGAGTTTGCATTACTGCTTATTTTGAGCTCTGCTGGCTGAGTAAAGCTCATTTTCAACGTCCAATGCAGAATGTGATAAATTCAGATCCAGCCACTAAAATGCATTATTCTTTTTGTTTTAGACAACATTTCATGCACTGTTAAACATGTTAAAGCAAGTTGCAAGTGAAAATCTATGTCTATGACTGAGTTTGCATTACTGCTTATTTTGACCTCTGCTGGCTCTGAAAAGCTCATTTTCAACGTTCAATTCAGAATGTGATAAAACCAGATCCAGCCACTAAAAAGCATTTTCTTTTTGTTTTAGACAACATTTTATGCACTGATTAATATGTTTAAGAAAGTTGCAAGTGAAAATCTATGTCTCTGACTGAGTTTGCATTACTGCTTATTTTGAGCTCTGCTGGCTGAGTAAAGCTCATTTTCAACGTCCAATGCAGAATGTGATAAATTCAGATCCAGCCACTAAAATGCATTATTCTTTTTATTTTAGACAACATTTCATGCACTGTTAAACATGTTAAAGCAAGTTGCAAGTGAAAATCTATGTCTATGACTGAGTTTGCATTACTGCTTATTTTGACCTCAGCTGGCTGAGTAAAGCTCATTTTCAACGTCCAATGCAGAATGTGATAAAACCAGATCCAGCTACTAAAATGCATCATTCTTTTTGTTTTAGACAACATTTCATGCACTGTTAAACATGTTAAAGCAAGTTGCAAGTGAAAATCTATGTCTATGACTGAGTTTGCATTACTGCTTATTTTGACCTCTGCTGGCTCTGAAAAGCTCATTTTCAACGTTCAATTCAGAATGTGATAAAACCAGATCCAGCCACTAAAAAGCATTTTCTTTTTGTTTTAAACAACATTTCATGCACTGTTAAATATGTTTAAGAAAGTTGCAAGTGAAAATCAATGTCTATGACTGAGTTTGCATTACTGCTTATTTTGACCTCTGCTGGCTGAGTAAAGCTCATTTTCAACGTTCAATTCAGAATGTGATAAAACCAGATCCAGCTACTAAAATGCATCATTCTTTTTGTTTTAGACAACATTTCATGCACTGTTAAACATGTTAAAGCAAGTTGCAAGTGAAAATCTATGTCTATGACTGAGTTCGCATTACTGCTTATTTTGACCTCTGCTGGCTCTGAAAAGCTCATTTTCAACGTTCAATTCAGAATGTGATAAAACCAGATCCAGCCACTAAATAGCATTTTCTTTTTGTTTTAGACAACATTTCATGCACTGTTAAACATGTTAAAGCAAGTTGCAAGTGAAAATCTATGTCTATGACTGAGTTTGCATTACTGCTTATTTTGACCTCTGCTGGCTCTGAAAAGCTCATTTTCAACGTTCAATTCAGAATGTGATAAAACCAGATCCAGCCACTAAAAAGCATTTTCTTTTTGTTTTAGACAACATTTCATGCACTGTTAAACATGTTAAAGCAAGTTGCAAGTGAAAATCTATGTCTATGACTGAGTTTGCATTACTGCTTATTTTGACCTCTGCTGGCTCTGAAAAGCTCATTTTCAACGTTCAATGCAGAATGTGATAAAACCAGATCCAGCTACTAAAATGCATCGTTCTTTTTGTTTTAGACAACATTTCATGCACTGTTAAACATGTTAAAGCAAGTTGCAAGTGAAAATCAATGTCTCTGACTGAGTTTGCATTACTGCTTATTTTGACCTCTGCTGGCTGAGAACAGCTCATTTTCAACGTTCAATTCAGAATGTGATAAAACCAGATCCAGCTACTAAAATGCATCATTCTTTTTGTTTTAGACAACATTTCATGCACTGTTAAACATGTTAAAGCAAGTTGCAAGTGAAAATCTATGTCTATGACTGAGTTTGCATTACTGCTTATTTTGACCTCTGCTGGCTGAGAACAGCTCATTTTCAACGTCCAATGCAGAATGTGATAAAACCAGATCCAGCTACTAAAATGCATCATTCTTTTTGTTTTAGACAACATTTCATGCACTGTTAAACATGTTAAAGCAAGTTGCAAGTGAAAATCTATGTCTATGACTGAGTTTGCATTACTGCTTATTTTGACCTCTGCTGGCTCTGAAAAGCTAATTTTCAACGTTCAATTCAGAATGTGATAAAACCAGATCCAGCTACTAAAATGCATCATTCTTTTTGTTTTAGACAACATTTCATGCACTGTTAAACATGTTAAAGCAAGTTGCAAGTGAAAATCTATGTATATGACTGAGTTTGCATTACTGCTTATTTTGACCTCTGCTGGCTGAGTAAACTCATTTTCAACGTTCAATTCAGAATGTAATAAAACCAGATCCAGCTACTAAAATGCATCATTCTTTTTGTTTTAGACAACATTTCATGCACTGTTAAACATGTTAAAGCAAGTTGCAAGTGAAAATCTATGTCTATGACTGAGTTTGCATTACTGCTTATTTTGACCTCTGCTGGCTCTGAAAAGCTCATTTTCAATGTCCAATGCAGAATGTGATAAAACCAGATCCAGCTACTAAAATGCATCATTCTTTTTGTTTTAGACAACATTTCATGCACTGTTAAACATGTTAAAGCAAGTTGCAAGTGAATATCTATGTCTATGACTGAGTTTGCATTACTGCTTATTTTGACCTCTGCTGGCTGAGTAAAGCTCATTTTCAACGTCCAATGCAGAATGTGATAAAACCAGATCCAGCTACAAAAATGCATCATTCTTTTTGTTTTAGACAACATTTCATGCACTGTTAAACATGTTAAAGCAAGTTGCAAGTGAAAATCTATGTCTATGACTGAGTTTGCATTACTGCTTATTTTGACCTCTGCTGGCTGAGAACAGCTCATTTTCAACGTCCAACGCAGAATGTGATAAAACCAGATCCAGCTACTAAAATGCATCATTCTTTTTGTTTTAGACAACATTTCATGCACTGTTAAACATGTTTAAGCAAGTTGCAAGTGAAAATCTATGTCTCTGACTGAGTTTGCATTACTGCTTATTTTGAGCTCTGCTGGCTGAGTAAAGCTCATTTTCAACGTCCAATGCAGAATGTGATAAAACCAGATCCAGCCACTAAAAAGCATTTTCTTTTTGTTTTAGACAACATTTCATGCACTGTTAAACATGTTAAAGCAAGTTGCAAGTGAAAATCTATGTCTATGACTGAGTTTGCATTACTGCTTATTTTGACATCTGCTGGCTGAGAACAGCTCATTTTCAACGTCCAATGCAGAATGTGATAAAACCAGATCCAGCTACTAAAATGCATAATTCTTTTTGCTTTAGACAACATTTCATGCACTGTTAAACATGTTAAAGCAAGTTGGAAGTGAAAATCTATGTCTATGACTGAGTTTGCATTACTGCTTATTTTGACCTCTGCTGGCTGAGTAAAGCTCATTTTCAACGTCCTATGCAGAATGTGATAAAACCAGATCCAGCTACAAAAATGCATCATTCTTTTTGTTTTAGACAACATTTCATGCACTGTTAAACATGTTAAAGCAAGTTGCAAGTGAAAATCTATGTCTATGACTGAGTTTGCATTACTGCTTATTTTGACCTCTGCTGGCTGAGAACAGCTCATTTTCAACGTCCAATGCAGAATGTGATAAAACCAGATCCAGCTACTAAAATGCATCATTCTTTTTGTTTTAGACAACATTTCATGCACTGTTAAACATGTTTAAGCAAGTTGCAAGTGAAAATCTATGTCTCTGACTGAGTTTGCATTACTGCTTATTTTGAGCTCTGTTGGCTGAGTAAAGCTCATTTTCAACGTCCAATGCAGAATGTGATAAATTCAGATCCAGCCACTAAAATGCATTATTCTTTTTGTTTTAGACAACATTTCATGCACTGTTAAACATGTTAAAGCAAGTTGCAAGTGAAAATCAATGTCTATGACTGAGTTTGCATTACTGCTTATTTTGACCTCTGCTGGCTCTGAAAAGCTCATTTTCAACGTTCAATTCAGAATGTGATAAAACCAGATCAAGCCACTAAAAAGCATTTTCTTTTTGTTTTAGACAACATTTCATGCACTGTTAAATATGTTTAAGAAAGTTGCAAGTGAAAATCTATGTCTCTGACTGAGTTTGCATTACTGCTTATTTTGAGCTCTGCTGGCTGAGTAAAGCTCATTTTCAACGTCCAATGCAGAATGTGATAAATTCAGATCCAGCCACTAAAATGCATTATTCTTTTTATTTTAGACAACATTTCATGCACTGTTAAACATGTTAAAGCAAGTTGCAAGTGAAAATCTATGTCTATGACTGAGTTTGCATTACTGCTTATTTTGACCTCTGCTGGCTGAGTAAAGCTCATTTTCAACGTCCAATGCAGAATGTGATAAAACCAGATCCAGCTACTAAAATGCATCATTCTTTTTGTTTTAGACAACATTTCATGCACTGTTAAACATGTTAAAGCAAGTTGCAAGTGAAAATCTATGTCTATGACTGAGTTTGCATTACTGCTTATTTTGACCTCTGCTGTCTCTGAAAAGCTCATTTTCAACGTTCAATTCAGAATGTGATAAAACCAGATCCAGCCACTAAATAGCATTTTCTTTTTGTTTTAGACAACATTTCATGCACTGTTAAACATGTTAAAGCAAGTTGCAAGTGAAAATCTATGTCTATGACTGAGTTTGCATTACTGCTTATTTTGACCTCTGCTGGCTCTGAAAAGCTCATTTTCAACGTTCAATTCAGAATGTGATAAAACCAGATCCAGCCACTAAAAAGCATTTTCTTTTTGTTTTAGACAACATTTCATGCACTGTTAAACATGTTAAAGCAAGTTGCAAGTGAAAATCTATGTCTATGACTGAGTTTGCATTACTGCTTATTTTGTTAAACTGTTAAACATGTTAAAGCAAGTTGCAAGTGAAAATCTATGTCTATGACTGAGTTTGCATTACTGCTTATTTTGACATCTGCTGGCTGAGAACAGCTCATTTTCACCGTCCAATGCAGAATGTGATAAAACCAGATCCAGCTACTAAAATGCATAATTCTTTTTGCTTTAGACAACATTTCATGCACTGTTAAACATGTTAAAGCAAGTTGGAAGTGAAAATCTATGTCTATGACTGAGTTTGCATTACTGCTTATTTTGACCTCTGCTGGCTGAGTAAAGCTCATTTTCAACGTCCAATGCAGAATGTGATAAAACCAGATCCAGCTACAAAAATGCATCATTCTTTTTGTTTTAGACAACATTTCATGCACTGTTAAACATGTTAAAGCAAGTTGCAAGTGAAAATCTATGTCTATGACTGAGTTTGCATTACTGCTTATTTTGACCTCTGCTGGCTGAGAACAGCTCATTTTCAACGTCCAATGCAGAATGTGATAAAACCGGATCCAGCTACTAAAATGCATCATTCTTTTTGTTTTAGACAACATTTCATGCACTGTTAAACATGTTTAAGCAAGTTGCAAGTGAAAATCTATGTCTCTGACTGAGCTTGCATTACTGCTTATTTTGAGCTCTGCTGGCTGAGTAAAGCTCATTTTCAACGTCCAATGCAGAATGTGATAAATTCAGATCCAGCCACTAAAATGCATTGGTCTTTTTGTTTTAGACAACATTTCATGCACTGTTAAACATGTTAAAGCAAGTTGCAAGTGAAAATCTATGTCTATGACTGAGTTTGCATTACTGCTTATTTTGACCTCTGCTGGCTCTGAAAAGCTCATTTTCAACGTTCAATTCAGAATGTGATAAAACCAGATCCAGCCACTAAAAAGCATTTTCTTTTTGTTTTAGACAACATTTCATGCACTGTTAAATATGTTTAAGAAAGTTGCAAGTGAAAATCTATGTCTATGACTGAGTTTGCATTACTGCTTATTTTGACCTCTGCTGGCTGAGTAAAGCTCATTTTCAACGTTCAATTCAGAATGTGATAAAACCAGATCCAGCTACTAAAATGCATCATTCTTTTTGTTTTAGACAACATTTCATGCACTGTTAAACATGTTAAAGCAAGTTGCAAGTGAAAATCTATGTCTATGACTGAGTTCGCATTACTGCTTATTTTGACCTCTGCTGGCTCTGAAAAGCTCATTTTCAACGTTCAATTCAGAATGTGATAAAACCAGATCCAGCCACTAAATAGCATTTTCTTTTTGTTTTAGACAACATTTCATGCACTGTTAAATATGTTTAAGAAAGTTGCAAGTGAAAATCTATGTCTATGACTGAGTTTGCATTACTGCTTATTTTGACCTCTGCTGGCTGAGTAAAGCTCATTTTCAACGTCCAATGCAGAATGTGATAAAACCAGATCCAGCTACTAAAATGCATCATTCTTTTTGTTTTAGACAACATTTTATGCACTGTTAAACATGTTAAAGCAAGTTGCAAGTGAAAATCTATGTCTATGACTGAGTTTGCATTACTGCTTATTTTGACCTCTGCTGGCTCTGAAAAGCTCATTTTCAACGTTCAATTCAGAATGTGATAAAACCAGATCCAGCTACTAAAATACATCATTCTTTTTGTTTTAGACAACATTTCATGCACTGTTAAACATGTTAAAGCAAGTTGCAAGTGAAAATCTATGTCTATGACTGAGTTTGCATTACTGCTTATTTTGACCTCTGCTGGCTGAGTAAAGCTCATTTTCAACGTTCAATTCAGAATGTAATAAAACAAGATCCAGCCACTAAAATGCATCATTCTTTTTGTTTTAGACAACATTTCATGCACTGTTAAACATGTTTAAGCAAGTTGGAAGTGAAAATCTATGTCTCTGACTGAGTTTGCATTACTGCTTATTTTGAGCTCTGCTGGCTGAGTAAAGCTCATTTTCAACGTCCAATGCAGAATGTGATAAATTCAGATCCAGCCACTAAAATGCATTATTCTTTTTGTTTTAGACAACATTTCATGCACTGTTAAACATGTTAAAGCAAGTTGCAAGTGAAAATCTATGTCTATGACTGAGTTTGCATTACTGCTTATTTTGACCTCTGCTGGCTCTGAAAAGCTCATTTTCAACGTTCAATTCAGAATGTAATAAAACCAGATCCAGCCACTAAAAAGCTTTTTTTTTGTTTTAGACAACATTTCATGCACTGTTAAACATGTTAAAGCAAGTTGCAAGTGAAAATCTATGTCTATGACTGAGTTTGCATTACTGCTTATTTTGACCTCTGCTGGCTGAGTAAAGCTCATTTTCAACGTCCAATGCAGAATGTGATAAAACCAGATCCAGCTACTAAAATGCATCATTCTTTTTGTTTTAGACAACATTTCATGCACTTTTAAACATGTTAAAGCAAGTTGCAAGTGAAAATCTATGTCTATGACTGAGTTTGCATTACTGCTTATTTTGACCTCTGCTGGCTCTGAAAAGCTCATTTTCAACGTTCAATTCAGAATGTGATAAAACCAGATCCAGCCACTAAAAAGCATTTTCTTTTTGTTTTAGACAACATTTCATGCACTGTTAAATATGTTTAAGAAAGTTGCAAGTGAAAATCTATGTCTCTGACTGAGTTTGCATTACTGCTTATTTTGACCTCTGCCGGCTTGGAACAGCTCATTTTCAACGTCCAATGCAGAATGTGATAAAACCAGATCCAGCTACTAAAATGCATTATTCTTTTTGTTTTAGACAACATTTCATGCACTGTTAAACATGTTAAAGCAAGTTGCAAGTGAAAATCTATGTCTATGACTGAGTTTGCATTACTGCTTATTTTGACCTCTGCTGGCTGTGAAAAGCTCATTTTCAACGTCCAATGCAGAATGTGATAAAACCAGATCCAGCTACTAAAAAGCATTTTCTTTTTGTTTTAGACAACATTTCATGCACTGTTAAACATGTTTAAGAAAGTTGCAAGTGAAAATCTATGTGTGTGACTGAGTTTGCATTACTGCTTATTTTGACCTCTGCTGGCTCTGAAAAGCTCATTTTCAACGTTCAATGCAGAATGTGATAAAACCAGAACCAGCTACAAAATGCATCATTCTTTTTGTTTTAGACAACATTTCATGCACTGTTAATCATGTTTAAGCAAGTTGCAAGTGAAAATCTATGCCTCTGACTGAGTTTGCATTACTGCTTATTTTGAGCTCTGCTGGCTGAGTAAAGCTCATTTTCAACGTCCAATGCAGAATGTGATAAATTCAGATCCAGCCACTAAAATGCATTATTCTTTTTGTTTTAGACAACATTTCATGCACTGTTAAACATGTTAAAGCAAGTTGCAAGTGAAAATCTATGTCTATGACTGAGTTTGCATTACTGCTTTATTTTGACCTCTGCTGGCTCTGAAAAGCTCATTTTCAACGTTCAATTCAGAATGTGATAAAACCAGATCCAGCCACTAAAAAGCATTTTCTTTTTGTTTTAGACAACATTTCATGCACTGTTAAATATGTTTAAGAAAGTTGCAAGTGAAAATCTATGTCTCTGACTGAGTTTGCATTACTGCTTATTTTGACCTCTGCTGGCTTAGAACAGCTCATTTTCAACGTCCAATGCAGAATGTGATAAAACCAGATCCAGCTACTAAAATGCATAATTCTTTTTGTTTTAGACAACATTTCATGCACTGTTAAATATGTTAAAGCAAGTTGCAAATGAAAATCTATGTCTATGACTGAGTATGCACTACTGCTTATTTTGACCTCTGCTGGCTCTGAAAAGCTCATTTTCAACGTTCAATTCAGAATGTGATGAAACCAGATCCAGCCACTAAAAAGCATTTTCTTTTTGTTTTAGACAACATTTCATGCACTGTTAAACATGTTAAAGCAAGTTGCAAGTGAAAATCTATGTCTATGACTGAGTTTGCATTACTGCTTATTTTGACATCTGCTGGCTGAGAACAGCTCATTTTCAACGTCCAATGCAGAATGTGATAAAACCAGATCCAGCTACTAAAATGCATAATTCTTTTTGCTTTAGACAACATTTCATGCACTGTTAAACATGTTAAAGCAAGTTGTAAGTGAAAATCTATGTCTATGACTGAGTTTGCATTACTGCTTATTTTGACCTCTGCTGGCTCTGAAAAGCTCATTTTCAACGTCCAATGCAGAATGTGATAAAACCAGATCCAGCTACTAAAATGCATCATTCTTTTTGTTTTAGACAACATTTCATGCACTGTTAAACATGTTAAAGCAAGTTGCAAGTGAAAATCTATGTCTATGACTGAGTTTGCATTACTGCTTATTTTGACCTCTGCTGGCTGAGAACAGCTCATTTTCAACGTCCAATGCAGAATGTGATAAAACCAGATCCAGCTACTAAAATGCATCATTCTTTTTGTTTTAGACAACATTTCATGCACTGTTAAACATGTTTAAGCAAGTTGCAAGTGAAAATCTATGTCTCTGACTGAGTTTGCATTACTGCTTATTTTGAGCTCTGCTGGCTGAGTAAAGCTCATTTTCAACGTCCAATGCAGAATGTGATAAATTCAGATCCAGCCACTAAAATGCATTATTCTTTTTGTTTTAGACAACATTTCATGCACTGTTAAACATGTTAAAGCAAGTTGCAAGTGAAAATCTATGTCTATGACTGAGTTTGCATTACTGCTTATTTTGACCTCTGCTGGCTCTGAAAAGCTCATTTTCAACGTTCAATTCAGAATGTGATAAAACCAGATCCAGCCACTAAAAAGCATTTTCTTTTTGTTTTAGACAACATTTTATGCACTGATTAATATGTTTAAGAAAGTTGCAAGTGAAAATCTATGTCTCTGACTGAGTTTGCATTACTGCTTATTTTGAGCTCTGCTGGCTGAGTAAAGCTCATTTTCAACGTCCAATGCAGAATGTGATAAATTCAGATCCAGCCACTAAAATGCATTATTCTTTTTATTTTAGACAACATTTCATGCACTGTTAAACATGTTAAAGCAAGTTGCAAGTGAAAATCTATGTCTATGACTGAGTTTGCATTACTGCTTATTTTGACCTCTGCTGGCTGAGTAAAGCTCATTTTCAACGTCCAATGCAGAATGTGATAAAACCAGATCCAGCTACTAAAATGCATCATTCTTTTTGTTTTAGACAACATTTCATGCACTGTTAAACATGTTAAAGCAAGTTGCAAGTGAAAATCTATGTCTATGACTGAGTTTGCATTACTGCTTATTTTGACCTCTGCTGGCTCTGAAAAGCTCATTTTCAACGTTCAATTCAGAATGTGATAAAACCAGATCCAGCCACTAAAAAGCATTTTCTTTTTGTTTTAGACAACATTTCATAAACTGATTAATATGTTTAAGAAAGTTGCAAGTGAAAATCTATGTCTCTGACTGAGTTTGCATTACTGCTTATTTTGAGCTCTGCTGGCTGAGTAAAGCTCATTTTCAACGTCCAATGCAGAATGTGATAAATTCAGATCCAGCCACTAAAATGCATTATTCTTTTTATTTTAGACAACATTTCATGCACTGTTAAACATGTTAAAGCAAGTTGCAAGTGAAAATCTATGTCTATGACTGAGTTTGCATTACTGCTTATTTTGACCTCTGCTGGCTGAGTAAAGCTCATTTTCAACGTCCAATGCAGAATGTGATAAAACCAGATCCAGCTACTAAAATGCATCATTCTTTTTGTTTTAGACAACATTTCATGCACTGTTAAACATGTTTAAGCAAGTTGCAAGTGAAAATCTATGTCTCTGACTGAGTTTGCATTACTGCTTATTTTGAGCTCTGCTGGCTGAGTAAAGCTCATTTTCAACGTCCAATGCAGAATGTGATAAATTCAGATCCAGCCACTAAAATGCATTATTCTTTTTGTTTTAGACAACATTTCATGCACTGTTAAACATGTTAAAGCAAGTTGCAAGTGAAAATCTATGTCTATGACTGAGTTTGCATTACTGCTTATTTTGACCTCTGCTGGCTCTGAAAAGCTCATTTTCAACGTTCAATTCAGAATGTGATAAAACCAGATCCAGCCACTAAAAAGCATTTTCTTTTTGTTTTAGACAACATTTTATGCACTGATTAATATGTTTAAGAAAGTTGCAAGTGAAAATCTATGTCTCTGACTGAGTTTGCATTACTGCTTATTTTGAGCTCTGCTGGCTGAGTAAAGCTCATTTTCAACGTCCAATGCAGAATGTGATAAATTCAGATCCAGCCACTAAAATGCATTATTCTTTTTATTTTAGACAACATTTCATGCACTGTTAAACATGTTAAAGCAAGTTGCAAGTGAAAATCTATGTCTATGACTGAGTTTGCATTACTGCTTATTTTGACCTCAGCTGGCTGAGTAAAGCTCATTTTCAACGTCCAATGCAGAATGTGATAAAACCAGATCCAGCTACTAAAATGCATCATTCTTTTTGTTTTAGACAACATTTCATGCACTGTTAAACATGTTAAAGCAAGTTGCAAGTGAAAATCTATGTCTATGACTGAGTTTGCATTACTGCTTATTTTGACCTCTGCTGGCTCTGAAAAGCTCATTTTCAACGTTCAATTCAGAATGTGATAAAACCAGATCCAGCCACTAAAAAGCATTTTCTTTTTGTTTTAAACAACATTTCATGCACTGTTAAATATGTTTAAGAAAGTTGCAAGTGAAAATCAATGTCTATGACTGAGTTTGCATTACTGCTTATTTTGACCTCTGCTGGCTGAGTAAAGCTCATTTTCAACGTTCAATTCAGAATGTGATAAAACCAGATCCAGCTACTAAAATGCATCATTCTTTTTGTTTTAGACAACATTTCATGCACTGTTAAACATGTTAAAGCAAGTTGCAAGTGAAAATCTATGTCTATGACTGAGTTCGCATTACTGCTTATTTTGACCTCTGCTGGCTCTGAAAAGCTCATTTTCAACGTTCAATTCAGAATGTGATAAAACCAGATCCAGCCACTAAATAGCATTTTCTTTTTGTTTTAGACAACATTTCATGCACTGTTAAACATGTTAAAGCAAGTTGCAAGTGAAAATCTATGTCTATGACTGAGTTTGCATTACTGCTTATTTTGACCTCTGCTGGCTCTGAAAAGCTCATTTTCAACGTTCAATTCAGAATGTGATAAAACCAGATCCAGCCACTAAAAAGCATTTTCTTTTTGTTTTAGACAACATTTCATGCACTGTTAAACATGTTAAAGCAAGTTGCAAGTGAAAATCTATGTCTATGACTGAGTTTGCATTACTGCTTATTTTGACATCTGCTGGCTGAGAACAGCTCATTTTCAACGTCCAATGCAGAATGTGATAAAACCAGATCCAGCTACAAAAATGCATAATTCTTTTTGCTTTAGACAACATTTCATGCACTGTTAAACATGTTAAAGCAAGTTGGAAGTGAAAATCTATGTCTATGACTGAGTTTGCATTACTGCTTATTTTGAACTCTGTTGGCTGAGTAAAGCTCATTTTCAACGTCCAATGCAGAATGTGATAAAACCAGATCCAGCTACAAAAATGCATCATTCTTTTTGTTTTAGACAACATTTCATGCACTGTTAAACATGTTAAAGCAAGTTGCAAGTGAAAATCTATGTCTATGACTGAGTTTGCATTACTGCTTATTTTGACCTCTGCTGGCTGAGAACAGCTCATTTTCAACGTCCAATGCAGAATGTGATAAAACCAGATCCAGCTACTAAAATGCATCATTCTTTTTGTTTTAGACAACATTTCATGCACTGTTAAACATGTTTAAGCAAGTTGCAAGTGAAAATCTATGTCTCTGACTGAGCTTGCATTACTGCTTATTTTGAGCTCTGCTGTCTGAGTAAAGCTCATTTTCAACGTCCAATGCAGAATGTGATAAATTCAGATCCAGCCACTAAAATGCATTAATCTTTTTGTTTTAGACAACATTTCATGCACTGTTAAACATGTTAAAGCAAGTTGCAAGTGAAAATCTATGTCTATGACTGAGTTTGCATTACTGCTTATTTTGACCTCTGCTGGCTCTGAAAAGCTCATTTTCAACGTTCAATTCAGAATGTGATAAAACCAGATCCAGCCACTAAAAAGCATTTTCTTTTTGTTTTAGACAACATTTCATGCACTGTTAAATATGTTTAAGAAAGTTGCAAGTGAAAATTTATGTCTATGACTGAGTTTGCATTACTGCTTATTTTGACCTCTGCTGGCTGAGTAAAGCTCATTTTCAACGTTCAATTCAGAATGTGATAAAACCAGATCCAGCTACTAAAATGCATCATTCTTTTTGTTTTAGACAACATTTCATGCACTGTTAAACATGTTAAAGCAAGTTGCAAGTGAAAATCTATGTCTATGACTGAGTTCGCATTACTGCTTATTTTGACCTCTGCTGGCTCTGAAAAGCTCATTTTCAACGTTCAATTCAGAATGTAATAAAACCAGATCCAGCCACTAAAAAGCATTTTCTTTTTGTTTTAGACAACATTTTATGCACTGATTAATATGTTTAAGAAAGTTGCAAGTGAAAATCTATGTCTCTGACTGAGTTTGCATTACTGCTTATTTTGAGCTCTGCTGGCTGAGTAAAGCTCATTTTCAACGTCCAATGCAGAATGTGATAAATTCAGATCCAGCCACTAAAATGCATTATTCTTTTTATTTTAGACAACATTTCATGCACTGTTAAACATGTTAAAGCAAGTTGCAAGTGAAAATCTATGTCTATGACTGAGTTTGCATTACTGCTTATTTTGACCTCTGCTGGCTGAGTAAAGCTCATTTTCAACGTCCAATGCAGAATGTGATAAAACCAGATCCAGCTACTAAAATGCATCATTCTTTTTGTTTTAGACAACATTTCATGCACTGTTAAACATGTTAAAGCAAGTTGCAAGTGAAAATCTATGTCTATGACTGAGTTTGCATTACTGCTTATTTTGACCTCTGCTGGCTCTGAAAAGCTCATTTTCAACGTTCAATTCAGAATGTGATAAAACCAGATCCAGCCACTAAAAAGCATTTTCTTTTTGTTTTAGACAACATTTCATAAACTGATTAATATGTTTAAGAAAGTTGCAAGTGAAAATCTATGTCTCTGACTGAGTTTGCATTACTGCTTATTTTGAGCTCTGCTGGCTGAGTAAAGCTCATTTTCAACGTCCAATGCAGAATGTGATAAATTCAGATCCAGCCACTAAAATGCATTATTCTTTTTATTTTAGACAACATTTCATGCACTGTTAAACATGTTAAAGCAAGTTGCAAGTGAAAATCTATGTCTATGACTGAGTTTGCATTACTGCTTATTTTGACCTCTGCTGGCTGAGTAAAGCTCATTTTCAACGTCCAATGCAGAATGTGATAAAACCAGATCCAGCTACTAAAATGCATCATTCTTTTTGTTTTAGACAACATTTCATGCACTGTTAAACATGTTTAAGCAAGTTGCAAGTGAAAATCTATGTCTCTGACTGAGTTTGCATTACTGCTTATTTTGAGCTCTGCTGGCTGAGTAAAGCTCATTTTCAACGTCCAATGCAGAATGTGATAAATTCAGATCCAGCCACTAAAATGCATTATTCTTTTTGTTTTAGACAACATTTCATGCACTGTTAAACATGTTAAAGCAAGTTGCAAGTGAAAATCTATGTCTATGACTGAGTTTGCATTACTGCTTATTTTGACCTCTGCTGGCTCTGAAAAGCTCATTTTCAACGTTCAATTCAGAATGTGATAAAACCAGATCCAGCCACTAAAAAGCATTTTCTTTTTGTTTTAGACAACATTTTATGCACTGATTAATATGTTTAAGAAAGTTGCAAGTGAAAATCTATGTCTCTGACTGAGTTTGCATTACTGCTTATTTTGAGCTCTGCTGGCTGAGTAAAGCTCATTTTCAACGTCCAATGCAGAATGTGATAAATTCAGATCCAGCCACTAAAATGCATTATTCTTTTTATTTTAGACAACATTTCATGCACTGTTAAACATGTTAAAGCAAGTTGCAAGTGAAAATCTATGTCTATGACTGAGTTTGCATTACTGCTTATTTTGACCTCAGCTGGCTGAGTAAAGCTCATTTTCAACGTCCAATGCAGAATGTGATAAAACCAGATCCAGCTACTAAAATGCATCATTCTTTTTGTTTTAGACAACATATCATGCACTGTTAAACATGTTAAAGCAAGTTGCAAGTGAAAATCTATGTCTATGACTGAGTTTGCATTACTGCTTATTTTGACCTCTGCTGGCTCTGAAAAGCTCATTTTCAACGTTCAATTCAGAATGTGATAAAACCAGATCCAGCCACTAAAAAGCATTTTCTTTTTGTTTTAAACAACATTTCATGCACTGTTAAATATGTTTAAGAAAGTTGCAAGTGAAAATCAATGTCTATGACTGAGTTTGCATTACTGCTTATTTTGACCTCTGCTGGCTGAGTAAAGCTCATTTTCAACGTTCAATTCAGAATGTGATAAAACCAGATCCAGCTACTAAAATGCATCATTCTTTTTGTTTTAGACAACATTTCATGCACTGTTAAACATGTTAAAGCAAGTTGCAAGTGAAAATCTATGTCTATGACTGAGTTCGCATTACTGCTTATTTTGACCTCTGCTGGCTCTGAAAAGCTCATTTTCAACGTTCAATTCAGAATGTGATAAAACCAGATCCAGCCACTAAATAGCATTTTCTTTTTGTTTTAGACAACATTTCATGCACTGTTAAACATGTTAAAGCAAGTTGCAAGTGAAAATCTATGTCTATGACTGAGTTTGCATTACTGCTTATTTTGACCTCTGCTGGCTCTGAAAAGCTCATTTTCAACGTTCAATTCAGAATGTGATAAAACCAGATCCAGCCACTAAAAAGCATTTTCTTTTTGTTTTAGACAACATTTCATGCACTGTTAAACATGTTAAAGCAAGTTGCAAGTGAAAATCTATGTCTATGACTGAGTTTGCATTACTGCTTATTTTGACATCTGCTGGCTGAGAACAGCTCATTTTCAACGTCCAATGCAGAATGTGATAAAACCAGATCCAGCTACAAAAATGCATAATTCTTTTTGCTTTAGACAACATTTCATGCACTGTTAAACATGTTAAAGCAAGTTGGAAGTGAAAATCTATGTCTATGACTGAGTTTGCATTACTGCTTATTTTGAACTCTGTTGGCTGAGTAAAGCTCATTTTCAACGTCCAATGCAGAATGTGATAAAACCAGATCCAGCTACAAAAATGCATCATTCTTTTTGTTTTAGACAACATTTCATGCACTGTTAAACATGTTAAAGCAAGTTGCAAGTGAAAATCTATGTCTATGACTGAGTTTGCATTACTGCTTATTTTGACCTCTGCTGGCTGAGAACAGCTCATTTTCAACGTCCAATGCAGAATGTGATAAAACCAGATCCAGCTACTAAAATGCATCATTCTTTTTGTTTTAGACAACATTTCATGCACTGTTAAACATGTTTAAGCAAGTTGCAAGTGAAAATCTATGTCTCTGACTGAGCTTGCATTACTGCTTATTTTGAGCTCTGCTGTCTGAGTAAAGCTCATTTTCAACGTCCAATGCAGAATGTGATAAATTCAGATCCAGCCACTAAAATGCATTAATCTTTTTGTTTTAGACAACATTTCATGCACTGTTAAACATGTTAAAGCAAGTTGCAAGTGAAAATCTATGTCTATGACTGAGTTTGCATTACTGCTTATTTTGACCTCTGCTGGCTCTGAAAAGCTCATTTTCAACGTTCAATTCAGAATGTGATAAAACCAGATCCAGCCACTAAAAAGCATTTTCTTTTTGTTTTAGACAACATTTCATGCACTGTTAAATATGTTTAAGAAAGTTGCAAGTGAAAATTTATGTCTATGACTGAGTTTGCATTACTGCTTATTTTGACCTCTGCTGGCTGAGTAAAGCTCATTTTCAACGTTCAATTCAGAATGTGATAAAACCAGATCCAGCTACTAAAATGCATCATTCTTTTTGTTTTAGACAACATTTCATGCACTGTTAAACATGTTAAAGCAAGTTGCAAGTGAAAATCTATGTCTATGACTGAGTTCGCATTACTGCTTATTTTGACCTCTGCTGGCTCTGAAAAGCTCATTTTCAACGTTCAATTCAGAATGTAATAAAACCAGATCCAGCCACTAAAAAGCATTTTCTTTTTGTTTTAGACAACATTTTATGCACTGATTAATATGTTTAAGAAAGTTGCAAGTGAAAATCTATGTCTCTGACTGAGTTTGCATTACTGCTTATTTTGAGCTCTGCTGGCTGAGTAAAGCTCATTTTCAACGTCCAATGCAGAATGTGATAAATTCAGATCCAGCCACTAAAATGCATTATTCTTTTTATTTTAGACAACATTTCATGCACTGTTAAACATGTTAAAGCAAGTTGCAAGTGAAAATCTATGTCTATGACTGAGTTTGCATTACTGCTTATTTTGACCTCTGCTGGCTGAGTAAAGCTCATTTTCAACGTCCAATGCAGAATGTGATAAAACCAGATCCAGCTACTAAAATGCATCATTCTTTTTGTTTTAGACAACATTTCATGCACTGTTAAACATGTTAAAGCAAGTTGCAAGTGAAAATCTATGTCTATGACTGAGTTTGCATTACTGCTTATTTTGACCTCTGCTGGCTCTGAAAAGCTCATTTTCAACGTTCAATTCAGAATGTGATAAAACCAGATCCAGCCACTAAAAAGCATTTTCTTTTTGTTTTAGACAACATTTCATAAACTGATTAATATGTTTAAGAAAGTTGCAAGTGAAAATCTATGTCTCTGACTGAGTTTGCATTACTGCTTATTTTGAGCTCTGCTGGCTGAGTAAAGCTCATTTTCAACGTCCAATGCAGAATGTGATAAATTCAGATCCAGCCACTAAAATGCATTATTCTTTTTATTTTAGACAACATTTCATGCACTGTTAAACATGTTTAAGAAAGTTGCAAGTGAAAATCTATGTGTCTGACTGAGTTTGCATTACTGCTTATTTTGACCTCTGCTGGCTCTGAAAAGCTCATTTTCAACGTTCAATGCAGAATGTGATAAAACCAGAACCAGCTACAAAATGCATCATTCTTTTTGTTTTAGACAACATTTCATGCACTGTTAATCATGTTTAAGCAAGTTGCAAGTGAAAATCTATGCCTCTGACTGAGTTTGCATTACTGCTTATTTTGAGCTCTGCTGGCTGAGTAAAGCTCATTTTCAACGTCCAATGCAGAATGTGATAAATTCAGATCCAGCCACTAAAATGCATTATTCTTTTTGTTTTAGACAACATTTCATGCACTGTTAAACATGTTAAAGCAAGTTGCAAGTGAAAATCTATGTCTATGACTGAGTTTGCATTACTGCTTTATTTTGACCTCTGCTGGCTCTGAAAAGCTCATTTTCAACGTTCAATTCAGAATGTGATAAAACCAGATCCAGCCACTAAAAAGCATTTTCTTTTTGTTTTAGACAACATTTCATGCACTGTTAAATATGTTTAAGAAAGTTGCAAGTGAAAATCTATGTCTCTGACTGAGTTTGCATTACTGCTTATTTTGACCTCTGCTGGCTTAGAACAGCTCATTTTCAACGTCCAATGCAGAATGTGATAAAACCAGATCCAGCTACTAAAATGCATAATTCTTTTTGTTTTAGACAACATTTCATGCACTGTTAAACATGTTAAAGCAAGTTGCAAATGAAAATCTATGTCTATGACTGAGTATGCACTACTGCTTATTTTGACCTCTGCTGGCTCTGAAAAGCTCATTTTCAACGTTCAATTCAGAATGTGATGAAACCAGATCCAGCCACTAAAAAGCATTTTCTTTTTGTTTTAGACAACATTTCATGCACTGTTAAACATGTTAAAGCAAGTTGCAAGTGAAAATCTATGTCTATGACTGAGTTTGCATTACTGCTTATTTTGACATCTGCTGGCTGAGAACAGCTCATTTTCAACGTCCAATGCAGAATGTGATAAAACCAGATCCAGCTACTAAAATGCATAATTCTTTTTGCTTTAGACAACATTTTATGCACTGATTAATATGTTTAAGAAAGTTGCAAGTGAAAATCTATGTCTCTGACTGAGTTTGCATTACTGCTTATTTTGAGCTCTGCTGGCTGAGTAAAGCTCATTTTCAACGTCCAATGCAGAATGTGATAAAACCAGATCCAGCCACTAAAAAGCATTTTCTTTTTGTTTTAGACAACATTTCATAAACTGATTAATATGTTTAAGAAAGTTGCAAGTGAAAATCTATGTCTCTGACTGAGTTTGCATTACTGCTTATTTTGAGCTCTGCTGGCTGAGTAAAGCTCATTTTCAACGTCCAATGCAGAATGTGATAAATTCAGATCCAGCCACTAAAATGCATTATTCTTTTTATTTTAGACAACATTTCATGCACTGTTAAACATGTTAAAGCAAGTTGCAAGTGAAAATCTATGTCTATGACTGAGTTTGCATTACTGCTTATTTTGACCTCTGCTGGCTCTGAAAAGCTCATTTTCAACGTCCAATGCAGAATGTGATAAAACCAGATCCAGCTACTAAAATGCATCATTCTTTTTGTTTTAGACAACATTTCATGCACTGTTAAACATGTTAAAGCAAGTTGCAAGTGAAAATCTATGTCTATGACTGAGTTTGCATTACTGCTTATTTTGACCTCTGCTGGCTGAGAACAGCTCATTTTCAACGTCCAATGCAGAATGTGATAAAACCAGATCCAGCTACTAAAATGCATCATTCTTTTTGTTTTAGACAACATTTCATGCACTGTTAAACATGTTTAAGCAAGTTGCAAGTGAAAATCTATGTCTCTGACTGAGTTTGCATTACTGCTTATTTTGAGCTCTGCTGGCTGAGTAAAGCTCATTTTCAACGTCCAATGCAGAATGTGATAAATTCAGATCCAGCCACTAAAATGCATTATTCTTTTTGTTTTAGACAACATTTCATGCACTGTTAAACATGTTAAAGCAAGTTGCAAGTGAAAATCTATGTCTATGACTGAGTTTGCATTACTGCTTATTTTGACCTCTGCTGGCTCTGAAAAGCTCATTTTCAACGTTCAATTCAGAATGTGATAAAACCAGATCCAGCCACTAAAAAGCATTTTCTTTTTGTTTTAGACAACATTTTATGCACTGATTAATATGTTTAAGAAAGTTGCAAGTGAAAATCTATGTCTCTGACTGAGTTTGCATTACTGCTTATTTTGAGCTCTGCTGGCTGAGTAAAGCTCATTTTCAACGTCCAATGCAGAATGTGATAAATTCAGATCCAGCCACTAAAATGCATTATTCTTTTTATTTTAGACAACATTTCATGCACTGTTAAACATGTTAAAGCAAGTTGCAAGTGAAAATCTATGTCTATGACTGAGTTTGCATTACTGCTTATTTTGACCTCTGCTGGCTGAGTAAAGCTCATTTTCAACGTCCAATGCAGAATGTGATAAAACCAGATCCAGCTACTAAAATGCATCATTCTTTTTGTTTTAGACAACATTTCATGCACTGTTAAACATGTTAAAGCAAGTTGCAAGTGAAAATCTATGTCTATGACTGAGTTTGCATTACTGCTTATTTTGACCTCTGCTGGCTCTGAAAAGCTCATTTTCAACGTTCAATTCAGAATGTGATAAAACCAGATCCAGCCACTAAAAAGCATTTTCTTTTTGTTTTAGACAACATTTCATAAACTGATTAATATGTTTAAGAAAGTTGCAAGTGAAAATCTATGTCTCTGACTGAGTTTGCATTACTGCTTATTTTGAGCTCTGCTGGCTGAGTAAAGCTCATTTTCAACGTCCAATGCAGAATGTGATAAATTCAGATCCAGCCACTAAAATGCATTATTCTTTTTATTTTAGACAACATTTCATGCACTGTTAAACATGTTAAAGCAAGTTGCAAGTGAAAATCTATGTCTATGACTGAGTTTGCATTACTGCTTATTTTGACCTCTGCTGGCTGAGTAAAGCTCATTTTCAACGTCCAATGCAGAATGTGATAAAACCAGATCCAGCTACTAAAATGCATCATTCTTTTTGTTTTAGACAACATTTCATGCACTGTTAAACATGTTTAAGCAAGTTGCAAGTGAAAATCTATGTCTCTGACTGAGTTTGCATTACTGCTTATTTTGAGCTCTGCTGGCTGAGTAAAGCTCATTTTCAACGTCCAATGCAGAATGTGATAAATTCAGATCCAGCCACTAAAATGCATTATTCTTTTTGTTTTAGACAACATTTCATGCACTGTTAAACATGTTAAAGCAAGTTGCAAGTGAAAATCTATGTCTATGACTGAGTTTGCATTACTGCTTATTTTGACCTCTGCTGGCTCTGAAAAGCTCATTTTCAACGTTCAATTCAGAATGTGATAAAACCAGATCCAGCCACTAAAAAGCATTTTCTTTTTGTTTTAGACAACATTTTATGCACTGATTAATATGTTTAAGAAAGTTGCAAGTGAAAATCTATGTCTCTGACTGAGTTTGCATTACTGCTTATTTTGAGCTCTGCTGGCTGAGTAAAGCTCATTTTCAACGTCCAATGCAGAATGTGATAAATTCAGATCCAGCCACTAAAATGCATTATTCTTTTTATTTTAGACAACATTTCATGCACTGTTAAACATGTTAAAGCAAGTTGCAAGTGAAAATCTATGTCTATGACTGAGTTTGCATTACTGCTTATTTTGACCTCTGCTGGCTGAGTAAAGCTCATTTTCAACGTCCAATGCAGAATGTGATAAAACCAGATCCAGCTACTAAAATGCATCATTCTTTTTGTTTTAGACAACATTTCATGCACTGTTAAACATGTTAAAGCAAGTTGCAAGTGAAAATCTATGTCTATGACTGAGTTTGCATTACTGCTTATTTTGACCTCTGCTGGCTCTGAAAAGCTCATTTTCAACGTTCAATTCAGAATGTGATAAAACCAGATCCAGCCACTAAAAAGCATTTTCTTTTTGTTTTAGACAACATTTCATGCACTGTTAAATATGTTTAAGAAAGTTGCAAGTGAAAATCTATGTCTCTGACTGAGTTTGCATTACTGCTTATTTTGACCTCTGCCGGCTTAGAACAGCTCATTTTCAACGTCCAATGCAGAATGTGATAAAACCAGATCCAGCTACTAAAATGCATAATTCTTTTTGTTTTAGACAACATTTCATGCACTGTTAAACATGTTAAAGCAAGTTGCAAGTGAAAATCTATGTCTATGACTGAGTTTGCATTACTGCTTATTTTGACCTCTGCTGGCTCTGAAAAGCTCATTTTCAACGTTCAATTCAGAATGTGATAAAACCAGATCCAGCCACTAAAAATCATTTTCTTTTTGTTTTAGACAACATTTCATGCACTGTTAAACATGTTAAAGCAAGTTGCAAGTGAAAATCTATGTCTATGACTGAGTTTGCATTACTGCTTATTTTGACCTCTGCTGGCTCTGAAAAGCTCATTTTCAACGTTCAATTCAGAATGTGATAAAACCAGATCCAGCCACTAAAAAGCATTTTCTTTTTGTTTTAGACAACATTTTATGCACTGTTAAACATGTTAAAGCAAGTTGCAAGTGAAAATCTATGTCTATGACTGAGTTTGCATTACTGCTTATTTTGACCTCTGCTGGCTGTGAAAAGCTCATTTTCAACGTTCAATTCAGAATGTGATAAAACCAGATCCAGCTACTAAAAAGCATTTTCTTTTTGTTTTAGACAACATTTCATGCACTGTTGAACATGTTTAAGAAAGTTGCAAGTGAAAATCTATGTCTCTGACTGAGTTTGCATTACTGCTTATTTTGACCTCTGCTGGCTCTGAAAAGCTCATTTTCAACGTTCAATGCAGAATGTGATAAAACCAGATCCAGCCACTAAAAAGCATTTTCTTTTTGTTTTAGACAACATTTCATGCACTGTTAAACATGTTAAAGCAAGTTGCAAGTGAAAATCTATGTCTATGACTGAGTTTGCATTACTGCTTATTTTGACCTCTGCTGGCTGTGAAAAGCTCATTTTCAACGTCCAATGCAGAATGTGATAAAACCAGATCCAGCTACTAAAAAGCATTTTCTTTTTGTTTTAGACAACATTTCATGCACTGTTAAACATGTTTAAGAAAGTTGCAAGTGAAAATCTATGTGTCTGACTGAGTTTGCATTACTGCTTATTTTGACCTCTGCTGGCTCTGAAAAGCTCATTTTCAACGTTCAATGCAGAATGTGATAAAACCAGAACCAGCTACAAAATGCATCATTCTTTTTGTTTTAGACAACATTTCATGCACTGTTAATCATGTTTAAGCAAGTTGCAAGTGAAAATCTATGCCTCTGACTGAGTTTGCATTACTGCTTATTTTGAGCTCTGCTGGCTGAGTAAAGCTCATTTTCAACGTCCAATGCAGAATGTGATAAATTCAGATCCAGCCACTAAAATGCATTATTCTTTTTGTTTTAGACAACATTTCATGCACTGTTAAACATGTTAAAGCAAGTTGCAAGTGAAAAACTATGTCTATGACTGAGTTTGCATTACTGCTTTATTTTGACCTCTGCTGGCTCTGAAAAGCTCATTTTCAACGTTCATTTCAGAATGTGATAAAACCAGATCCAGCCACTAAAAAGCATTTTCTTTTTGTTTTAGACAACATTTCATGCACTGTTAAATATGTTTAAGAAAGTTGCAAGTGAAAATCTATGTCTCTGACTGAGTTTGCATTACTGCTTATTTTGACCTCTGCTGGCTTAGAACAGCTCATTTTCAACGTCCAATGCAGAATGTGATAAAACCAGATCCAGCTACTAAAATGCATAATTCTTTTTGTTTTAGACAACATTTCATGCACTGTTAAACATGTTAAAGCAAGTTGCAAATGAAAATCTATGTCTATGACTGAGTTTGCACTACTGCTTATTTTGACCTCTGCTGGCTCTGAAAAGCTCATTTTCAACGTTCAATTCAGAATGTGATGAAACCAGATCCAGCCACTAAAAAGCATTTTCTTTTTGTTTTAGACAACATTTCATGCACTGTTAAACATGTTAAAGCAAGTTGCAAGTGAAAATCTATGTCTATGACTGAGTTTGCATTACTGCTTATTTTGACATCTGCTGGCTGAGAACAGCTCATTTTCAACGTCCAATGCAGAATGTGATAAAACCAGATCCAGCTACTAAAATGCATAATTCTTTTTGCTTTAGACAACATTTCATGCACTGTTAAACATGTTAAAGCAAGTTGTAAGTGAAAATCTATGTCTATGACTGAGTTTGCATTACTGCTTATTTTGACCTCTGCTGGCTCTGAAAAGCTCATTTTCAACGTCCAATGCAGAATGTGATAAAACCAGATCCAGCTACTAAAATGCATCATTCTTTTTGTTTTAGACAACATTTCATGCACTGTTAAACATGTTAAAGCAAGTTGCAAGTGAAAATCTATGTCTATGACTGAGTTTGCATTACTGCTTATTTTGACCTCTGCTGGCTGAGAACAGCTCATTTTCAACGTCCAATGTAGAATGTGATAAAACCAGATCCAGCTACTAAAATGCATCATTCTTTTTGTTTTAGACAACATTTCATGCACTGTTAAACATGTTTAAGCAAGTTGCAAGTGAAAATCTATGTCTCTGACTGAGTTTGCATTACTGCTTATTTTGAGCTCTGCTGGCTGAGTAAAGCTCATTTTCAACGTCCAATGCAGAATGTGATAAATTCAGATCCAGCCACTAAAATGCATTATTCTTTTTGTTTTAGACAACATTTCATGCACTGTTAAACATGTTAAAGCAAGTTGCAAGTGAAAATCTATGTCTATGACTGAGTTTGCATTACTGCTTATTTTGACCTCTGCTGGCTCTGAAAAGCTCATTTTCAACGTTCAATTCAGAATGTGATAAAACCAGATCCAGCCACTAAAAAGCATTTTCTTTTTGTTTTAGACAACATTTTATGCACTGATTAATATGTTTAAGAAAGTTGCAAGTGAAAATCTATGTCTCTGACTGAGTTTGCATTACTGCTTATTTTGAGCTCTGCTGGCTGAGTAAAGCTCATTTTCAACGTCCAATGCAGAATGTGATAAATTCAGATCCAGCCACTAAAATGCATTATTCTTTTTATTTTAGACAACATTTCATGCACTGTTAAACATGTTAAAGCAAGTTGCAAGTGAAAATCTATGTCTATGACTGAGTTTGCATTACTGCTTATTTTGACCTCTGCTGGCTGAGTAAAGCTCATTTTCAACGTCCAATGCAGAATGTGATAAAACCAGATCCAGCTACTAAAATGCATCATTCTTTTTGTTTTAGACAACATTTCATGCACTGTTAAACATGTTAAAGCAAGTTGCAAGTGAAAATCTATGTCTATGACTGAGTTTGCATTACTGCTTATTTTGACCTCTGCTGGCTCTGAAAAGCTCATTTTCAACGTTCAATTCAGAATGTGATAAAACCAGATCCAGCCACTAAAAAGCATTTTCTTTTTGTTTTAGACAACATTTCATAAACTGATTAATATGTTTAAGAAAGTTGCAAGTGAAAATCTATGTCTCTGACTGAGTTTGCATTACTGCTTATTTTGAGCTCTGCTGGCTGAGTAAAGCTCATTTTCAACGTCCAATGCAGAATGTGATAAATTCAGATCCAGCCACTAAAATGCATTATTCTTTTTATTTTAGACAACATTTCATGCACTGTTAAACATGTTAAAGCAAGTTGCAAGTGAAAATCTATGTCTATGACTGAGTTTGCATTACTGCTTATTTTGACCTCTGCTGGCTGAGTAAAGCTCATTTTCAACGTCCAATGCAGAATGTGATAAAACCAGATCCAGCTACTAAAATGCATCATTCTTTTTGTTTTAGACAACATTTCATGCACTGTTAAACATGTTTAAGCAAGTTGCAAGTGAAAATCTATGTCTCTGACTGAGTTTGCATTACTGCTTATTTTGAGCTCTGCTGGCTGAGTAAAGCTCATTTTCAACGTCCAATGCAGAATGTGATAAAACCAGATCCAGCCACTAAAATGCATTATTCTTTTTGTTTTAGACAACATTTCATGCACTGTTAAACATGTTAAAGCAAGTTGCAAGTGAAAATCTATGTCTATGACTGAGTTTGCATTACTGCTTATTTTGACCTCTGCTGGCTCTGAAAAGCTCATTTTCAACGTTCAATTCAGAATGTGATAAAACCAGATCCAGCCACTAAAAAGCATTTTCTTTTTGTTTTAGACAACATTTTATGCACTGATTAATATGTTTAAGAAAGTTGCAAGTGAAAATCTATGTCTCTGACTGAGTTTGCATTACTGCTTATTTTGAGCTCTGCTGGCTGAGTAAAGCTCATTTTCAACGTCCAATGCAGAATGTGATAAATTCAGATCCAGCCACTAAAATGCATTATTCTTTTTATTTTAGACAACATTTCATGCACTGTTAAACATGTTAAAGCAAGTTGCAAGTGAAAATCTATGTCTATGACTGAGTTTGCATTACTGCTTATTTTGACCTCTGCTGGCTGAGTAAAGCTCATTTTCAACGTCCAATGCAGAATGTGATAAAACCAGATCCAGCTACTAAAATGCATCATTCTTTTTGTTTTAGACAACATTTCATGCACTGTTAAACATGTTAAAGCAAGTTGCAAGTGAAAATCTATGTCTATGACTGAGTTTGCATTACTGCTTATTTTGACCTCTGCTGGCTCTGAAAAGCTCATTTTCAACGTTCAATTCAGAATGTGATAAAACCAGATCCAGCCACTAAAAAGCATTTTCTTTTTGTTTTAGACAACATTTCATGCACTGTTAAATATGTTTAAGAAAGTTGCAAGTGAAAATCTATGTCTCTGACTGAGTTTGCATTACTGCTTATTTTGACCTCTGCCGGCTTAGAACAGCTCATTTTCAACGTCCAATGCAGAATGTGATAAAACCAGATCCAGCTACTAAAATGCATCATTCTTTTTGTTTTAGACAACATTTCATGCACTGTTAAACATGTTAAAGCAAGTTGCAAGTGAAAATCTATGTCTATGACTGAGTTTGCATTACTGCTTATTTTGACCTCTGCTGGCTCTGAAAAGCTCATTTTCAACGTTCAATTCAGAATGTGATAAAACCAGATCCAGCCACTAAAAATCATTTTCTTTTTGTTTTAGACAACATTTCATGTACTGTTAAACATGTTAAAGCAAGTTGCAAGTGAAAATCTATGTCTATGACTGAGTTTGCATTACTGCTTATTTTGACCTCTGCTGGCTCTGAAAAGCTCATTTTCAACGTTCAATTCAGAATGTGATAAAACCAGATCCAGCCACTAAAAAGCATTTTCTTTTTGTTTTAGACAACATTTTTTGCACTGTTAAACATGTTAAAGCAAGTTGCAAGTGAAAATCTATGTCTATGACTGAGTTTGCATTACTGCTTATTTTGACCTCTGCTGGCTGTGAAAAGCTCATTTTCAACGTTCAATTCAGAATGTGATAAAACCAGATCCAGCTACTAAAAAGCATTTTCTTTTTGTTTTAGACAACATTTCATGCACTGTTGAACATGTTTAAGAAAGTTGCAAGTGAAAATCTATGTCTCTGACTGAGTTTGCATTACTGCTTATTTTGACCTCTGCTGGCTCTGAAAAGCTCATTTTCAACGTTCAATGCAGATAGTGATAAAACCAGATCCAGCCACTAAAAAGCATTTTCTTTTTGTTTTAGACAACATTTCATGCACTGTTAAACATGTTAAAGCAAGTTGCAAGTGAAAATCTATGTCTATGACTGAGTTTGCATTACTGCTTATTTTGACCTCTGCTGGCTGTGAAAAGCTCATTTTCAACGTCCAATGCAGAATGTGATAAAACCAGATCCAGCTACTAAAAAGCATTTTCTTTTTGTTTTAGACAACATTTCATGCACTGTTAAACATGTTTAAGAAAGTTGCAAGTGAAAATCTATGTGTCTGACTGAGTTTGCATTACTGCTTATTTTGACCTCTGCTGGCTCTGAAAAGCTCATTTTCAACGTTCAATGCAGAATGTGATAAAACCAGAACCAGCTACAAAATGCATCATTCTTTTTGTTTTAGACAACATTTCATGCACTGTTAATCATGTTTAAGCAAGTTGCAAGTGAAAATCTATGCCTCTGACTGAGTTTGCATTACTGCTTATTTTGAGCTCTGCTGGCTGAGTAAAGCTCATTTTCAACGTCCAATGCAGAATGTGATAAATTCAGATCCAGCCACTAAAATGCATTATTCTTTTTGTTTTAGACAACATTTCATGCACTGTTAAACATGTTAAAGCAAGTTGCAAGTGAAAAACTATGTCTATGACTGAGTTTGCATTACTGCTTTATTTTAACCTCTGCTGGCTCTGAAAAGCTCATTTTCAACGTTCAATTCAGAATGTGATAAAACCAGATCCAGCCACTAAAAAGCATTTTCTTTTTGTTTTAGACAACATTTCATGCACTGTTAAATATGTTTAAGAAAGTTGCAAGTGAAAATCTATGTCTCTGACTGAGTTTGCATTACTGCTTATTTTGACCTCTGCTGGCTTAGAACAGCTCATTTTCAACGTCCAATGCAGAATGTGATAAAACCAGATCCAGCTACTAAAATGCATAATTCTTTTTGTTTTAGACAACATTTCATGCACTGTTAAACATGTTAAAGCAAGTTGCAAATGAAAATCTATGTCTATGACTGAGTTTGCACTACTGCTTATTTTGACCTCTGCTGGCTCTGAAAAGCTCATTTTCAACGTTCAATTCAGAATGTGATGAAACCAGATCCAGCCACTAAAAAGCATTTTCTTTTTGTTTTAGACAACATTTCATGCACTGTTAAACATGTTAAAGCAAGTTGCAAGTGAAAATCTATGTCTATGACTGAGTTTGCATTACTGCTTATTTTGACATCTGCTGGCTGAGAACAGCTCATTTTCAACGTCCAATGCAGAATGTGATAAAACCAGATCCAGCTACTAAAATGCATAATTCTTTTTGCTTTAGACAACATTTCATGCACTGTTAAACATGTTAAAGCAAGTTGTAAGTGAAAATCTATGTCTATGACTGAGTTTGCATTACTGCTTATTTTGACCTCTGCTGGCTCTGAAAAGCTCATTTTCAACGTCCAATGCAGAATGTGATAAAACCAGATCCAGCTACTAAAATGCATCATTCTTTTTGTTTTAGACAACATTTCATGCACTGTTAAACATGTTAAAGCAAGTTGCAAGTGAAAATCTATGTCTATGACTGAGTTTGCATTACTGCTTATTTTGACCTCTGCTGGCTGAGAACAGCTCATTTTCAACGTCCAATGCAGAATGTGATAAAACCAGATCCAGCTACTAAAATGCATCATTCTTTTTGTTTTAGACAACATTTCATGCACTGTTAAACATGTTTAAGCAAGTTGCAAGTGAAAATCTATGTCTCTGACTGAGTTTGCATTACTGCTTATTTTGAGCTCTGCTGGCTGAGTAAAGCTCATTTTCAACGTCCAATGCAGAATGTGATAAATTCAGATCCAGCCACTAAAATGCATTATTCTTTTTGTTTTAGACAACATTTCATGCACTGTTAAACATGTTAAAGCAAGTTGCAAGTGAAAATCTATGTCTATGACTGAGTTTGCATTACTGCTTATTTTGACCTCTGCTGGCTCTGAAAAGCTCATTTTCAACGTTCAATTCAGAATGTGATAAAACCAGATCCAGCCACTAAAAAGCATTTTCTTTTTGTTTTAGACAACATTTTATGCACTGATTAATATGTTTAAGAAAGTTGCAAGTGAAAATCTATGTCTCTGACTGAGTTTGCATTACTGCTTATTTTGAGCTCTGCTGGCTGAGTAAAGCTCATTTTCAACGTCCAATGCAGAATGTGATAAATTCAGATCCAGCCACTAAAATGCATTATTCTTTTTATTTTAGACAACATTTCATGCACTGTTAAACATGTTAAAGCAAGTTGCAAGTAAAAATCTATGTCGATGACTTAGTTTGCATTACTGCTTAATTTGACCTCTGCTGACTGAGTAAAGCTCATTTTCAACGTCCAATGCAGAATGTGATAAAACCAGATCCAGCTACTAAAATGCATCATTCTTTTTGTTTTAGACAACATTTCATGCACTGTTAAACATGTTAAAGCAAGTTGCAAGTGAAAATCTATGTCTATGACTGAGTTTGCATTACTGCTTATTTTGACCTCTGCTGGCTCTGAAAAGCTCATTTTCAACGTTCAATTCAGAATGTGATAAAACCAGATCCAGCCACTAAAAAGCATTTTCTTTTTGTTTTAGACAACATTTCATAAACTGATTAATATGTTTAAGAAAGTTGCAAGTGAAAATCTATGTCTCTGACTGAGTTTGCATTACTGCTTATTTTGAGCTCTGCTGGCTGAGTAAAGCTCATTTTCAACGTCCAATGCAGAATGTGATAAATTCAGATCCAGCCACTAAAATGCATTATTCTTTTTATTTTAGACAAGATTTCATGCACTGTTAAACATGTTAAAGCAAGTTGCAAGTGAAAATCTATGTCTATGACTGAGTTTGCATTACTGCTTATTTTGACCTCAGCTGGCTGAGTAAAGCTCATTTTCAACGTCCAATGCAGAATGTGATAAAACCAGATCCAGCTACTAAAATGCATCATTCTTTTTGTTTTAGACAACATTTCATGCACTGTTAAACATGTTAAAGCAAGTTGCAAGTGAAAATCTATGTCTATGACTGAGTTCGCATTACTGCTTATTTTGACCTCTGCTGGCTCTGAAAAGCTCATTTTCAACGTTCAATTCAGAATGTGATAAAACCAGATCCAGCCACTAAATAGCATTTTCTTTTTGTTTTAGACAACATTTCATGCACTGTTAAATATGTTTAAGAAAGTTGCAAGTGAAAATCTATGTCTATGACTGAGTTTGCATTACTGCTTATTTTGACCTCTGCTGGCTGAGTAAAGCTCATTTTCAACGTCCAATGCAGAATGTGATAAAACCAGATCCAGCTACTAAAATGCATCATTCTTTTTGTTTTAGACAACATTTTATGCACTGTTAAACATGTTAAAGCAAGTTGCAAGTGAAAATCTATGTCTATGACTGAGTTTGCATTACTGCTTATTTTGACCTCTGCTGGCTCTGAAAAGCTAATTTTCAACGTTCAATTCAGAATGTGATAAAACCAGATCCAGCTACTAAAATACATCATTCTTTTTGTTTTAGACAACATTTCATGCACTGTTAAACATGTTAAAGCAAGTTGCAAGTGAAAATCTATGTCTATGACTGAGTTTGCATTACTGCTTATTTTGACCTCTGCTGGCTGAGTAAAGCTCATTTTCAACGTTCAATTCAGAATGTAATAAAACAAGATCCAGCCACTAAAATGCATCATTCTTTTTGTTTTAGACAACATTTCATGCACTGTTAAACACGTTTAAGCAAGTTGGAAGTGAAAATCTATGTCTCTGACTGAGTTTGCATTACTGCTTATTTTGAGCTCTGCTGGCTGAGTAAAGCTCATTTTCAACGTCCAATGCAGAATGTGATAAATTCAGATCCAGCCACTAAAATGCATTATTCTTTTTGTTTTAGACAACATTTCATGCACTGTTAAACATGTTAAAGCAAGTTGCAAGTGAAAATCTATGTCTATGACTGAGTTTGCATTACTGCTTATTTTGACCTCTGCTGGCTCTGAAAAGCTCATTTTCAACGTTCAATTCAGAATGTAATAAAACCAGATCCAGCCACTAAAAAGCATTTTCTTTTTGTTTTAGACAACATTTCATGCACTGTTAAATATGTTTAAGAAAGTTGCAAGTGAAAATCTATGTCTCTGACTAAGTTTGCATTACTGCTTATTTTGACCTCTGCTGGCTGAGTAAAGCTCATTTTCAACGTTCAATTCAGAATGTGATAAAACCAGATCCAGCTACTAAAATGCATCATTCTTTTTTTAAACAACATTTCATGCACTCTTAAATATGTTTAAGAAAGTTGCAAGTGAAAATCTATGTCTATGACTGAGTTTGCATTACTGCTTATTTTGACCTCTGCTGGCTCTGAAAAGCTCATTTTCAACGTCCAATGCAGAATGTGATAAAACCAGATCCAGCTACTAAAATGCATCATTCTTTTTGTTTTAGACAACATTTCATGCACTGTTAAACATGTTAAAGCAAGTTGCAAGTGAAAATCTATGTCTATGACTGAGTTTGCATTACTGCTTATTTTGACCTCTGCTGGCTCTAAAAAGCTCATTTTCAACGTTCAATTCAGAATGTGATAAAACCAGATCCAGCCACTAAAAAGCATTTTCTTTTTGTTTTAGACAACATTTCATAAACTGATTAATATGTTTAAGAAAGTTGCAAGTGAAAATCTATGTCTCTGACTGAGTTTGCATTACTGCTTATTTTGAGCTCTGCTGGCTGAGTAAAGCTCATTTTCAACGTCCAATGCAGAATGTGATAAATTCAGATCCAGCCACTAAAATGCATTATTCTTTTTATTTTAGACAACATTTCATGCACTGTTAAACATGTTAAAGCAAGTTGCAAGTGAAAATCTATGTCTATGACTGAGTTTGCATTACTGCTTATTTTGACCTCTGCTGGCTGAGTAAAGCTCATTTTCAACGTCCAATGCAGAATGTGATAAAACCAGATCCAGCTACTAAAATGCATCATTCTTTTTGTTTTAGACAACATTTCATGCACTGTTAAACATGTTTAAGCAAGTTGCAAGTGAAAATCTATGTCTCTGACTGAGTTTGCATTACTGCTTATTTTGAGCTCTGCTGGCTGAGTAAAGCTCATTTTCAACGTCCAATGCAGAATGTGATAAATTCAGATCCAGCCACTAAAATGCATTATTCTTTTTGTTTTAGACAACATTTCATGCACTGTTAAACATGTTAAAGCAAGTTGCAAGTGAAAATCTATGTCTATGACTGAGTTTGCATTACTGCTTATTTTGACCTCTGCTGGCTCTGAAAAGCTCATTTTCAACGTTCAATTCAGAATGTGATAAAACCAGATCCAGCCACTAAAAAGCATTTTCTTTTTGTTTTAGACAACATTTTATGCACTGATTAATATGTTTAAGAAAGTTGCAAGTGAAAATCTATGTCTCTGACTGAGTTTGCATTACTGCTTATTTTGAGCTCTGCTGGCTGAGTAAAGCTCATTTTCAACGTCCAATGCAGAATGTGATAAATTCAGATCCAGCCACTAAAATGCATTATTCTTTTTATTTTAGACAACATTTCATGCACTGTTAAACATGTTAAAGCAAGTTGCAAGTGAAAATCTATGTCTATGACTGAGTTTGCATTACTGCTTATTTTGACCTCTGCTGGCTGAGTAAAGCTCATTTTCAACGTCCAATGCAGAATGTGATAAAACCAGATCCAGCTACTAAAATGCATCATTCTTTTTGTTTTAGACAACATTTCATGCACTGTTAAACATGTTAAAGCAAGTTGCAAGTGAAAATCTATGTCTATGACTGAGTTTGCATTACTGCTTATTTTGACCTCTGCTGGCTCTGAAAAGCTCATTTTCAACGTTCAATTCAGAATGTGATAAAACCAGATCCAGCCACTAAAAAGCATTTTCTTTTTGTTTTAGACAACATTTCATAAACTGATTAATATGTTTAAGAAAGTTGCAAGTGAAAATCTATGTCTCTGACTGAGTTTGCATTACTGCTTATTTTGAGCTCTGCTGGCTGAGTAAAGCTCATTTTCAACGTCCAATGCAGAATGTGATAAATTCAGATCCAGCCACTAAAATGCATTATTCTTTTTATTTTAGACAACATTTCATGCACTGTTAAACATGTTAAAGCAAGTTGCAAGTGAAAATCTATGTCTATGACTGAGTTTGCATTACTGCTTATTTTGACCTCAGCTGGCTGAGTAAAGCTCATTTTCAACGTCCAATGCAGAATGTGATAAAACCAGATCCAGCTACTAAAATGCATCATTCTTTTTGTTTTAGACAACATTTCATGCACTGTTAAACATGTTAAAGCAAGTTGCAAGTGAAAATCTATGTATATGACTGAGTTTGCATTACTGCTTATTTTGACCTCTGCTGGCTCTGAAAAGCTCATTTTCAACGTTCAATTCAGAATGTGATAAAACCAGATCCAGCCACTAAAAAGCATTTTCTTTTTGTTTTAAACAACATTTCATGCACTGTTAAATATGTTTAAGAAAGTTGCAAGTGAAAATCAATGTCTATGACTGAGTTTGCATTACTGCTTATTTTGACCTCTGCTGGCTGAGTAAAGCTCATTTTCAACGTTCAATTCAGAATGTGATAAAACCAGATCCAGCTACTAAAATGCATCATTCTTTTTGTTTTAGACAACATTTCATGCACTGTTAAACATGTTAAAGCAAGTTGCAAGTGAAAATCTATGTCTATGACTGAGTTCGCATTACTGCTTATTTTGACCTCTGCTGGCTCTGAAAAGCTCATTTTCAACGTTCAATTCAGAATGTGATAAAACCAGATCCAGCCACTAAATAGCATTTTCTTTTTGTTTTAGACAACATTTCATGCACTGTTAAACATGTTAAAGCAAGTTGCAAGTGAAAATCTATGTCTATGACTGAGTTTGCATTACTGCTTATTTTGACCTCTGCTGGCTCTGAAAAGCTCATTTTCAACGTTCAATTCAGAATGTGATAAAACCAGATCCAGCCACTAAAAAGCATTTTCTTTTTGTTTTAGACAACATTTCATGCACTGTTAAACATGTTAAAGCAAGTTGCAAGTGAAAATCTATGTCTATGACTGAGTTTGCATTACTGCTTATTTTGACATCTGCTGGCTGAGAACAGCTCATTTTCAACGTCCAATGCAGAATGTGATAAAACCAGATCCAGCTACTAAAATGCATAATTCTTTTTGCTTTAGACAACATTTCATGCACTGTTAAACATGTTAAAGCAAGTTGGAAGTGAAAATCTATGTCTATGACTGAGTTTGCATTACTGCTTATTTTGACCTCTGTTGGCTGAGTAAAGCTCATTTTCAACGTCCAATGCAGAATGTGATAAAACCAGATCCAGCTACAAAAATGCATCATTCTTTTTGTTTTAGACAACATTTCATGCACTGTTAAACATGTAAAAGCAAGTTGCAAGTGAAAATCTATGTCTATGACTGAGTTTGCATTACTGCTTATTTTGACCTCTGCTGGCTGAGAACAGCTCATTTTCAACGTCCAATGCAGAATGTGATAAAACCAGATCCAGCTACTAAAATGCATCATTCTTTTTGTTTTAGACAACATTTCATGCACTGTTAAACATGTTTAAGCAAGTTGCAAGTGAAAATCTATGTCTCTGACTGAGCTTGCATTACTGCTTATTTTGAGCTCTGCTGTCTGAGTAAAGCTCATTTTCAACGTCCAATGCAGAATGTGATAAATTCAGATCCAGCCACTAAAATGCATTAATCTTTTTGTTTTAGACAACATTTCATGCACTGTTAAACATGTTAAAGCAAGTTGCAAGTGAAAATCTATGTCTATGACTGAGTTTGCATTACTGCTTATTTTGACCTCTGCTGGCTCTGAAAAGCTAATTTTCAACGTTCAATTCAGAATGTGATAAAACCAGATCCAGCCACTAAAAAGCATTTTCTTTTTGTTTTAGACAACATTTCATGCACTGTTAAATATGTTTAAGAAAGTTGCAAGTGAAAATTTATGTCTATGACTGAGTTTGCATTACTGCTTATTTTGACCTCTGCTGGCTGAGTAAAGCTCAATTTCAACGTTCAATTCAGAATGTGATAAAACCAGATCCAGCTACTAAAATGCATCATTCTTTTTGTTTTAGACAACATTTCATGCACTGTTAAACATGTTAAAGCAAGTTGCAAGTGAAAATCTATGTCTATGACTGAGTTCGCATTACTGCTTATTTTGACCTCTGCTGGCTCTGAAAAGCTCATTTTCAACGTTCAATTCAGAATGTGATAAAACCAGATCCAGCCACTAAATAGCATTTTCTTTTTGTTTTTGACAACATTTCATGCACTGTTAAACACGTTTAAGCAAGTTGGAAGTGAAAATCTATGTCTCTGACTGAGTTTGCATTATTGCTTATTTTGAGCTCTGCTGGCTGAGTAAAGCTCATTTTCAACGTCCAATGCAGAATGTGATAAATTCAGATCCAGCCACTAAAATGCATTAATCTTTTTGTTTTAGACAACATTTCATGCACTGTTAAACATGTTAAAGCAAGTTGCAAGTGAAAATCTATGTCTATGACTGAGTTTGCATTACTGCTTATTTTGACCTCTGCTGGCTCTGAAAAGCTCATTTTCAACGTTCAATTCAGAATGTAATAAAACCAGATCCAGCCACTAAAAAGCATTTTCTTTTTGTTTTAGACAACATTTCATGCACTGTTAAATATGTTTAAGAAAGTTGCAAGTGAAAATCTATGTCTCTGACTAAGTTTGCATTACTGCTTATTTTGACCTCTGCTGGCTGAGTAAAGCTCATTTTCAACGTTCAATTCAGAATGTGATAAAACCAGATCCAGCTACTAAAATGCATCATTCTTTTTTTAAACAACATTTCATGCACTCTTAAATATGTTTAAGAAAGTTGCAAGTGAAAATCTATGTCTATGACTGAGTTTGCATTACTGCTTATTTTGACCTCTGCTGGCTCTGAACAGCTCATTTTCAACGTCCAATGCAGAATGTGATAAAACCAAATCCAGCTACTAAAATGCATAATTCTTTTTGCTTTAGACAACATTTCATGAACTGTTAAACATGTTAAAGCAAGTTGCAAGTGAAAATCTATGTCTATGACTGAGTTTGCATTACTGCTTATTTTGACCTCTGCTGGCTGAGTAAAGCTCATTTTCAACGTTCAATTCAGAATGTGATAAAACCAGATCCAGCCACTAAAATGCATCATTCTTTTTGTTTTAGACAACATTTCATGCACTTTTAAACATGTTAAAGCAAGTTGCAAGTGAAAATCTATGTCTATGACTGAGTTTGCATTACTGCTTATTTTGACCTCTGCTGGCTCTGAAAAGCTCATTTTTAACGTTCAATTCAGAATGTGATAAAACCAGATCCAGCCACTAAAAAGCATTTTCTTTTTGTTTTAGACAACATTTCATGCACTGTTAAATATGTTTAAGAAAGTTGCAAGTGAAAATCTATGTCTCTGACTGAGTTTGCATTACTGCTTATTTTGACCTCTGCTGGCTTAGAACAGCTCATTTTCAACGTCCAATGCAGAATGTGATAAAACCAGATCCAGCTACTAAAATGCATAATTCTTTTTGTTTTAGACAACATTTCATGCACTGTTAAACATGTTAAAGCAAGTTGCAAGTGAAAATCTATGTCTATGACTGAGTTTGCATTACTGCTTATTTTGACCTCTGCTAGCTCTGAAAAGCTCATTTTCAACATTCAATTCAGAATGTGATAAAACCAGATCCAGCCACTAAAAAGCATTTTCTTTTTGTTTTAGACAACATTTTATGCACTGTTAAACATGTTAAAGCAAGTTGCAAGTGAAAATCTATGTCTATGACTGAGTTTGCATTACTGCTTATTTTGACCTCTGCTGGCTGTGAAAAGCTCATTTTCAACGTTCAATTCAGAATGTGATAAAACCAGATCCAGCTACTAAAAAGCATTTTCTTTTTGTTTTAGACAACATTTCATGCACTGTTGAACATGTTTAAGAAAGTTGCAAGTGAAAATCTATGTCTCTGACTGAGTTTGCATTACTGCTTATTTTGACCTCTGCTGGCTCTGAAAAGCTCATTTTCAACGTTCAATGCAGAATGTGATAAAACCAGATCCAGCCACTAAAAAGCATTTTCTTTTTGTTTTAGACAACATTTCATGCACTGTTAAACATGTTAAAGCAAGTTGCAAGTGAAAATCTATGTCTATGACTGAGTTTGCATTACTGCTTATTTTGACCTCTGCTGGCTGTGAAAAGCTCATTTTCAACGTCCAATGCAGAATGTGATAAAACCAGATCCAGCTACTAAAAAGCATTTTCTTTTTGTTTTAGACAACATTTCATGCACTGTTAAACATGTTTAAGAAAGTTGCAAGTGAAAATCTATGTGTCTGACTGAGTTTGCATTACTGCTTATTTTGACCTCTGCTGGCTCTGAAAAGCTCATTTTCAACGTTCAATGCAGAATGTGATAAAACCAGAAACAGCTACAAAATGCATCATTCTTTTTGTTTTAGACAACATTTCATGCACTGTTAATCATGTTTAAGCAAGTTGCAAGTGAAAATCTATGCCTCTGACTGAGTTTGCATTACTGCTTATTTTGAGCTCTGCTGGCTGAGTAAAGCTCATTTTCAACGTCCAATGCAGAATGTGATAAATTCAGATCCAGCCACTAAAATGCATTATTCTTTTTGTTTTAGACAACATTTCATGCACTGTTAAACATGTTAAAGCAAGTTGCAAGTGAAAATCTATGTCTATGACTGAGTTTGCATTACTGCTTTATTTTGACCTCTGCTGGCTCTGAAAAGCTCATTTTCAACGTTCAATTCAGAATGTGATAAAACCAGATCCAGCCACTAAAAAGCATTTTCTTTTTGTTTTAGACAACATTTCATGCACTGTTAAATATGTTTAAGAAAGTTGCAAGTGAAAATCTATGTCTCTGACTGAGTTTGCATTACTGCTTATTTTGACCTCTGCTGGCTCTGAAAAGCTCATTTTCAACGTTCAATTCAGAATGTGATAAAACCAGATCCAGCCACTAAAAAGCATTTTCTTTTTGTTTTAGACAACATTTCATGCACTGTTAAACATGTTAAAGCAAGTTGCAAGTGAAAATCTATGTCTATGACTGAGTTTGCATTACTGCTTATTTTGACCTCTGCTAGCTCTGAAAAGCTCATTTTCAACGTTCAATTCAGAATGTGATAAAACCAGATCCAGCCACTAAAAAGCATTTTCTTTTTGTTTTAGACAACATTTTATGCACTGTTAAACATGTTAAAGCAAGTTGCAAGTGAAAATCTATGTCTATGACTGAGTTTGCATTACTGCTTATTTTGACCTCTGCTGGCTGTGAAAAGCTCATTTTCAACGTTCAATTCAGAATGTGATAAAACCAGATCCAGCTACTAAAAAGCATTTTCTTTTTGTTTTAGACAACATTTCATGCACTGTTGAACATGTTTAAGAAAGTTGCAAGTGAAAATCTATGTCTCTGACTGAGTTTGCATTACTGCTTATTTTGACCTCTGCTGGCTCTGAAAAGCTCATTTTCAACGTTCAATGCAGAATGTGATAAAACCAGATCCAGCCACTAAAAAGCATTTTCTTTTTGTTTTAGACAACATTTCATGCACTGTTAAACATGTTAAAGCAAGTTGCAAGTGAAAATCTATGTCTATGACTGAGTTTGCATTACTGCTTATTTTGACCTCTGCTGGCTGAGTAAAGCTCATTTTCAACGTTCAATTCAGAATGTGATAAAACCAGATCCAGCCACTAAAATGCATCATTCTTTTTGTTTTAGACAACATTTCATGCACTGTTAAATATGTTTAAGAAAGTTGCAAGTGAAAATCTATGTCTCTGACTGAGTTTGCATTACTGCTTATTTTGACCTCTGCTGGCTTAGAACAGCTCATTTTCAACGTCCAATGCAGAATGTGATAAAACCAGATCCAGCTACTAAAATGCATAATTCTTTTTGTTTTAGACAACATTTCATGCACTGTTAAACATGTTAAAGCAAGTTGCAAGTGAAAATCTATGTCTATGACTGAGTTTGCATTACTGCTTATTTTGACCTCTGCTGGCTCTGAAAAGCTCATTTTCAACGTTCAATTCAGAATGTGATAAAACCAGATCCAGCCACTAAAAAGCATTTTCTTTTTGTTTTAGACAACATTTCATGCACTGTTAAACATGTTAAAGCAAGTTGCAAGTGAAAATCTATGTCTATGACTGAGTTTGCATTACTGCTTATTTTGACCTCTGCTAGCTCTGAAAAGCTCATTTTCAACGTTCAATTCAGAATGTGATAAAACCAGATCCAGCCACTAAAAAGCATTTTCTTTTTGTTTTAGACAACATTTTATGCACTGTTAAACATGTTAAAGCAAGTTGCAAGTGAAAATCTATGTCTATGACTGAGTTTGCATTACTGCTTATTTTGACCTCTGCTGGCTGTGAAAAGCTCATTTTCAACGTTCAATTCAGAATGTGATAAAACCAGATCCAGCTACTAAAAAGCATTTTCTTTTTGTTTTAGACAACATTTCATGCACTGTTGAACATGTTTAAGAAAGTTGCAAGTGAAAATCTATGTCTCTGACTGAGTTTGCATTACTGCTTATTTTGACCTCTGCTGGCTCTGAAAAGCTCATTTTCAACGTTCAATGCAGAATGTGATAAAACCAGATCCAGCCACTAAAAAGCATTTTCTTTTTGTTTTAGACAACATTTCATGCACTGTTAAACATGTTAAAGCAAGTTGCAAGTGAAAATCTATGTCTATGACTGAGTTTGCATTACTGCTTATTTTGACCTCTGCTGGCTGTGAAAAGCTCATTTTCAACGTCCAATGCAGAATGTGATAAAACCAGATCCAGCTACTAAAAAGCATTTTCTTTTTGTTTTAGACAACATTTCATGCACTGTTAAACATGTTTAAGAAAGTTGCAAGTGAAAATCTATGTGTCTGACTGAGTTTGCATTACTGCTTATTTTGACCTCTGCTGGCTCTGAAAAGCTCATTTTCAACGTTCAATGCAGAATGTGATAAAACCAGAACCAGCTACAAAATGCATCATTCTTTTTGTTTTAGACAACATTTCATGCACTGTTAATCATGTTTAAGCAAGTTGCAAGTGAAAATCTATGCCTCTGACTGAGTTTGCATTACTGCTTATTTTGAGCTCTGCTGGCTGAGTAAAGCTCATTTTCAACGTCCAATGCAGAATGTGATAAATTCAGATCCAGCCACTAAAATGCATTATTCTTTTTGTTTTAGACAACATTTCATGCACTGTTAAACATGTTAAAGCAAGTTGCAAGTGAAAATCTATGTCTATGACTGAGTTTGCATTACTGCTTTATTTTGACCTCTGCTGGCTCTGAAAAGCTCATTTTCAACGTTCAATTCAGAATGTGATAAAACCAGATCCAGCCACTAAAAAGCATTTTCTTTTTGTTTTAGACAACATTTCATGCACTGTTAAATATGTTTAAGAAAGTTGCAAGTGAAAATCTATGTCTCTGACTGAGTTTGCATTACTGCTTATTTTGACCTCTGCTGGCTCTGAAAAGCTCATTTTCAACGTTCAATTCAGAATGTGATAAAACCAGATCCAGCCACTAAAAAGCATTTTCTTTTTGTTTTAGACAACATTTCATGCACTGTTAAACATGTTAAAGCAAGTTGCAAGTGAAAATCTATGTCTATGACTGAGTTTGCATTACTGCTTATTTTGACCTCTGCTAGCTCTGAAAAGCTCATTTTCAACGTTCAATTCAGAATGTGATAAAACCAGATCCAGCCACTAAAAAGCATTTTCTTTTTGTTTTAGACAACATTTTATGCACTGTTAAACATGTTAAAGCAAGTTGCAAGTGAAAATCTATGTCTATGACTGAGTTTGCATTACTGCTTATTTTGACCTCTGCTGGCTGTGAAAAGCTCATTTTCAACGTTCAATTCAGAATGTGATAAAACCAGATCCAGCTACTAAAAAGCATTTTCTTTTTGTTTTAGACAACATTTCATGCACTGTTGAACATGTTTAAGAAAGTTGCAAGTGAAAATCTATGTCTCTGACTGAGTTTGCATTACTGCTTATTTTGACCTCTGCTGGCTCTGAAAAGCTCATTTTCAACGTTCAATGCAGAATGTGATAAAACCAGATCCAGCCACTAAAAAGCATTTTCTTTTTGTTTTAGACAACATTTCATGCACTGTTAAACATGTTAAAGCAAGTTGCAAGTGAAAATCTATGTCTATGACTGAGTTTGCATTACTGCTTATTTTGACCTCTGCTGGCTGTGAAAAGCTCATTTTCAACGTCCAATGCAGAATGTGATAAAACCAGATCCAGCTACTAAAAAGCATTTTCTTTTTGTTTTAGACAACATTTCATGCACTGTTAAACATGTTTAAGAAAGTTGCAAGTGAAAATCTATGTGTCTGACTGAGTTTGCATTACTGCTTATTTTGACCTCTGCTGGCTCTGAAAAGCTCATTTTCAACGTTCAATGCAGAATGTGATAAAACCAGAACCAGCTACAAAATGCATCATTCTTTTTGTTTTAGACAACATTTCATGCACTGTTAATCATGTTTAAGCAAGTTGCAAGTGAAAATCTATGCCTCTGACTGAGTTTGCATTACTGCTTATTTTGAGCTCTGCTGGCTGAGTAAAGCTCATTTTCAACGTCCAATGCAGAATGTGATAAATTCAGATCCAGCCACTAAAATGCATTATTCTTTTTGTTTTAGACAACATTTCATGCACTGTTAAACATGTTAAAGCAAGTTGCAAGTGAAAATCTATGTCTATGACTGAGTTTGCATTACTGCTTTATTTTGACCTCTGCTGGCTCTGAAAAGCTCATTTTCAACGTTCAATTCAGAATGTGATAAAACCAGATCCAGCCACTAAAAAGCATTTTCTTTTTGTTTTAGACAACATTTCATGCACTGTTAAATATGTTTAAGAAAGTTGCAAGTGAAAATCTATGTCTCTGACTGAGTTTGCATTACTGCTTATTTTGACCTCTGCTGGCTTAGAACAGCTCATTTTCAACGTCCAATGCAGAATGTAATAAAACCAGATCCAGCTATAAAATGCATCATTCTTTTTTGTTTTAGACAACATTTCATGCACTGTTAAACATGTTAAAGCAAGTTGCAAGTGAAAATCTATGTCTATGACTGAGTTTGCATTACTGCTTATTTTGACCTCTGCTGGCTGAGAACAGCTCATTTTCAACGTCCAATGCAGAATGTGATAAAACCAGATCCAGCTACTAAAATGCATCATTCTTTTTGTTTTAGCGTCATTTCATGCACTGTTAAACATGTTTAAGCAAGTTGCAAGTGAAAATCTATGTTTCTGACTGAGTTTGCATTACTGCTTATTTTGAGCTCTGCTGGCTGAGTAAAGCTCATTTTCAACGTCCAATGCAGAATGTGATAAATTCAGATCCAGCCACTAAAATGCATTATTCTTTTTGTTTTAGACAACATTTCATGCACTGTTAAACATGTTAAAGCAAGTTGCAAGTGAAAATCTATGTCTATGACTGAGTTTGCATTACTGCTTATTTTGACCTCTGCTGGCTCTGAAAAGCTCATTTTCAACGTTCAATTCAGAATGTGATAAAACCAGATCCAGCCACTAAAAAGCATTTTCTTTTTGTTTTAGACAACATTTCATGCACTGATTAATATGTTTAAGAAAGTTGCAAGTGAAAATCTATGTCTCTGACTGAGTTTGCATTACTGCTTATTTTGAGCTCTGCTGGCTGAGTAAAGCTCATTTTCAACGTCCAATGCAGAATGTGATAAATTCAGATCCAGCCACTAAAATGCATTATTCTTTTTATTTTAGACAACATTTCATGCACTGTTAAACATGTTAAAGCAAGTTGCAAGTGAAAATCTATGTCTATGACTGAGTTTGCATTACTGCTTATTTTGACCTCTGCTGGCTGAGTAAAGCTCATTTTCAACGTCCAAAGCAGAATGTGATAAAACCAAATCCAGCTACTAAAATGCATCATTCTTTTTGTTTTAGACAACATTTCATGCACTGTTAAACATGTTAAAGCAAGTTGCAAGTGAAAATCTATGTCTATGACTGAGTTTGCATTACTGCTTATTTTGACCTCTGCTGGCTGAGTAAAGCTCATTTTCAACGTTCAATTCAGAATGTGATAAAACCAGATCCAGCCACTAAAATGCATCATTCTTTTTGTTTTAGACAACATTTCATGCACTTTTAAACATGTTAAAGCAAGTTGCAAGTGAAAATCTATGTCTATGACTGAGTTTGCATTACTGCTTATTTTGACCTCTGCTGGCTCTGAAAAGCTCATTTTCAACGTTCAATTCAGATTGTGATAAAACCAGATCCAGCCACTAAAAAGCATTTTCTTTTTGTTTTAGACAACATTTCATGCACTGTTAAATATGTTTAAGAAAGTTGCAAGTGAAAATCTATGTCTCTGACTGAGTTTGCATTACTGCTTATTTTGACCTCTGCTGGCTTAGAACAGCTCATTTTCAACGTCCAATGCAGAATGTGATAAAACCAGATCCAGCTACTAAAATGCATAATTCTTTTTGTTTTAGACAACATTTCATGCACTGTTAAACATGTTAAAGCAAGTTGCAAGTGAAAATCTATGTCTATGACTGAGTTTGCATTACTGCTTATTTTGACCTCTGCTGGCTCTGAAAAGCTCATTTTCAACGTTCAATGCAGAATGTGATAAAACCAGATCCAGCCACTAAAAAGCATTTTCTTTTTGTTTTAGACAACATTTCATGCACTGTTAAACATGTTAAAGCAAGTTGCAAGTGAAAATCTATGTCTATGACTGAGTTTGCATTACTGCTTATTTTGACCTCTGCTAGCTCTGAAAAGCTCATTTTCAACGTTCAATTCAGAATGTGATAAAACCAGATCCAGCCACTAAAAAGCATTTTCTTTTTGTTTTAGACAACATTTTATGCACTGTTAAACATGTTAAAGCAAGTTGCAAGTGAAAATCTATGTCTATGACTAAGTTTGCATTACTGCTTATTTTGACCTCTGCTGGCTGTGAAAAGCTCATTTTCAACGTTCAATTCAGAATGTGATAAAACCAGATCCAGCTACTAAAAAGCATTTTCTTTTTGTTTTAGACAACATTTCATGCACTGTTGAACATGTTTAAGAAAGTTGCAAGTGAAAATCTATGTCTCTGACTGAGTTTGCATTACTGCTTATTTTGACCTCTGCTGGCTCTGAAAAGCTCATTTTCAACGTTCAATGCAGAATGTGATAAAACCAGATCCAGCCACTAAAAAGCATTTTCTTTTTGTTTTAGACAACATTTCATGCACTGTTAAACATGTTAAAGCAAGTTGCAAGTGAAAATCTATGTCTATGACTGAGTTTGCATTACTGCTTATTTTGACCTCTGCTGGCTGTGAAAAGCTCATTTTCAACGTCCAATGCAGAATGTGATAAAACCAGATCCAGCTACTAAAAAGCATTTTCTTTTTGTTTTAGACAACATTTCATGCACTGTTAAACATGTTTAAGAAAGTTGCAAGTGAAAATCTATGTGTCTGACTGAGTTTGCATTACTGCTTATTTTGACCTCTGCTGGCTCTGAAAAGCTCATTTTCAACGTTCAATGCAGAATGTGATAAAACCAGAACCAGCTACAAAATGCATCATTCTTTTTGTTTTAGACAACATTTCATGCACTGTTAATCATGTTTAAGCAAGTTGCAAGTGAAAATCTATGCCTCTGACTGAGTTTGCATTACTGCTTATTTTGAGCTCTGCTGGCTGAGTAAAGCTCATTTTCAACGTCCAATGCAGAATGTGATAAATTCAGATCCAGCCACTAAAATGCATTATTCTTTTTGTTTTAGACAACATTTCATGCACTGTTAAACATGTTAAAGCAAGTTGCAAGTGAAAATCTATGTCTATGACTGAGTTTGCATTACTGCTTTATTTTGACCTCTGCTGGCTCTGAAAAGCTCATTTTCAACGTTCAATTCAGAATGTGATAAAACCAGATCCAGCCACTAAAAAGCATTTTCTTTTTGTTTTAGACAACATTTCATGCACTGTTAAATATGTTTAAGAAAGTTGCAAGTGAAAATCTATGTCTCTGACTGAGTTTGCATTACTGCTTATTTTGACCTCTGCTGGCTCTGAAAAGCTCATTTTCAACGTTCAATTCAGAATGTGATAAAACCAGATCCAGCCACTAAAAAGCATTTTCTTTTTGTTTTAGACAACATTTCATGCACTGTTAAACATGTTAAAGCAAGTTGCAAGTGAAAATCTATGTCTATGACTGAGTTTGCATTACTGCTTATTTTGACCTCTGCTAGCTCTGAAAAGCTCATTTTCAACGTTCAATTCAGAATGTGATAAAACCAGATCCAGCCACTAAAAAGCATTTTCTTTTTGTTTTAGACAACATTTTATGCACTGTTAAACATGTTAAAGCAAGTTGCAAGTGAAAATCTATGTCTATGACTGAGTTTGCATTACTGCTTATTTTGACCTCTGCTGGCTGTGAAAAGCTCATTTTCAACGTTCAATTCAGAATGTGATAAAACCAGATCCAGCTACTAAAAAGCATTTTCTTTTTGTTTTAGACAACATTTCATGCACTGTTGAACATGTTTAAGAAAGTTGCAAGTGAAAATCTATGTCTCTGACTGAGTTTGCATTACTGCTTATTTTGAGCTCTGCTGGCTGAGTAAAGCTCATTTTCAACGTCCAATGCAGAATGTGATAAATTCAGATCCAGCCACTAAAATGCATTATTCTTTTTATTTTAGACAACATTTCATGCACTGTTAAACATGTTAAAGCAAGTTGCAAGTGAAAATCTATGTCTATGACTGAGTTTGCATTACTGCTTATTTTGACCTCTGCTGGCTGAGTAAAGCTCATTTTCAACGTCCAAAGCAGAATGTGATAAAACCAAATCCAGCTACTAAAATGCATCATTCTTTTTGTTTTAGACAACATTTCATGCACTGTTAAACATGTTAAAGCAAGTTGCAAGTGAAAATCTATGTCTATGACTGAGTTTGCATTACTGCTTATTTTGACCTCTGCTGGCTGAGTAAAGCTCATTTTCAACGTTCAATTCAGAATGTGATAAAACCAGATCCAGCCACTAAAATGCATCATTCTTTTTGTTTTAGACAACATTTCATGCACTTTTAAACATGTTAAAGCAAGTTGCAAGTGAAAATCTATGTCTATGACTGAGTTTGCATTACTGCTTATTTTGACCTCTGCTGGCTCTGAAAAGCTCATTTTCAACGTTCAATTCAGATTGTGATAAAACCAGATCCAGCCACTAAAAAGCATTTTCTTTTTGTTTTAGACAACATTTCATGCACTGTTAAATATGTTTAAGAAAGTTGCAAGTGAAAATCTATGTCTCTGACTGAGTTTGCATTACTGCTTATTTTGACCTCTGCTGGCTTAGAACAGCTCATTTTCAACGTCCAATGCAGAATGTGATAAAACCAGATCCAGCTACTAAAATGCATAATTCTTTTTGTTTTAGACAACATTTCATGCACTGTTAAACATGTTAAAGCAAGTTGCAAGTGAAAATCTATGTCTATGACTGAGTTTGCATTACTGCTTATTTTGACCTCTGCTGGCTCTGAAAAGCTCATTTTCAACGTTCAATGCAGAATGTGATAAAACCAGATCCAGCCACTAAAAAGCATTTTCTTTTTGTTTTAGACAACATTTCATGCACTGTTAAACATGTTAAAGCAAGTTGCAAGTGAAAATCTATGTCTATGACTGAGTTTGCATTACTGCTTATTTTGACCTCTGCTAGCTCTGAAAAGCTCATTTTCAACGTTCAATTCAGAATGTGATAAAACCAGATCCAGCCACTAAAAAGCATTTTCTTTTTGTTTTAGACAACATTTTATGCACTGTTAAACATGTTAAAGCAAGTTGCAAGTGAAAATCTATGTCTATGACTAAGTTTGCATTACTGCTTATTTTGACCTCTGCTGGCTGTGAAAAGCTCATTTTCAACGTTCAATTCAGAATGTGATAAAACCAGATCCAGCTACTAAAAAGCATTTTCTTTTTGTTTTAGACAACATTTCATGCACTGTTGAACATGTTTAAGAAAGTTGCAAGTGAAAATCTATGTCTCTGACTGAGTTTGCATTACTGCTTATTTTGACCTCTGCTGGCTCTGAAAAGCTCATTTTCAACGTTCAATGCAGAATGTGATAAAACCAGATCCAGCCACTAAAAAGCATTTTCTTTTTGTTTTAGACAACATTTCATGCACTGTTAAACATGTTAAAGCAAGTTGCAAGTGAAAATCTATGTCTATGACTGAGTTTGCATTACTGCTTATTTTGACCTCTGCTGGCTGTGAAAAGCTCATTTTCAACGTCCAATGCAGAATGTGATAAAACCAGATCCAGCTACTAAAAAGCATTTTCTTTTTGTTTTAGACAACATTTCATGCACTGTTAAACATGTTTAAGAAAGTTGCAAGTGAAAATCTATGTGTCTGACTGAGTTTGCATTACTGCTTATTTTGACCTCTGCTGGCTCTGAAAAGCTCATTTTCAACGTTCAATGCAGAATGTGATAAAACCAGAACCAGCTACAAAATGCATCATTCTTTTTGTTTTAGACAACATTTCATGCACTGTTAATCATGTTTAAGCAAGTTGCAAGTGAAAATCTATGCCTCTGACTGAGTTTGCATTACTGCTTATTTTGAGCTCTGCTGGCTGAGTAAAGCTCATTTTCAACGTCCAATGCAGAATGTGATAAATTCAGATCCAGCCACTAAAATGCATTATTCTTTTTGTTTTAGACAACATTTCATGCACTGTTAAACATGTTAAAGCAAGTTGCAAGTGAAAATCTATGTCTATGACTGAGTTTGCATTACTGCTTTATTTTGACCTCTGCTGGCTCTGAAAAGCTCATTTTCAACGTTCAATTCAGAATGTGATAAAACCAGATCCAGCCACTAAAAAGCATTTTCCTTTTGTTTTAGACAACATTTCATGCACTGTTAAATATGTTTAAGAAAGTTGCAAGTGAAAATCTATGTCTCTGACTGAGTTTGCATTACTGCTTATTTTGACCTCTGCTGGCTCTGAAAAGCTCATTTTCAACGTTCAATTCAGAATGTGATAAAACCAGATCCAGCCACTAAAAAGCATTTTCTTTTTGTTTTAGACAACATTTCATGCACTGTTAAACATGTTAAAGCAAGTTGCAAGTGAAAATCTATGTCTATGACTGAGTTTGCATTACTGCTTATTTTGACCTCTGCTAGCTCTGAAAAGCTCATTTTCAACGTTCAATTCAGAATGTGATAAAACCAGATCCAGCCACTAAAAAGCATTTTCTTTTTGTTTTAGACAACATTTTATGCACTGTTAAACATGTTAAAGCAAGTTGCAAGTGAAAATCTATGTCTATGACTGAGTTTGCATTACTGCTTATTTTGACCTCTGCTGGCTGTGAAAAGCTCATTTTCAACGTTCAATTCAGAATGTGATAAAACCAGATCCAGCTACTAAAAAGCATTTTCTTTTTGTTTTAGACAACATTTCATGCACTGTTGAACATGTTTAAGAAAGTTGCAAGTGAAAATCTATGTCTCTGACTGAGTTTGCATTACTGCTTATTTTGACCTCTGCTGGCTCTGAAAAGCTCATTTTCAACGTTCAATGCAGAATGTGATAAAACCAGATCCAGCCACTAAAAAGCATTTTCTTTTTGTTTTAGACAACATTTCATGCACTGTTAAACATGTTAAAGCAAGTTGCAAGTGAAAATCTATGTCTATGACTGAGTTTGCATTACTGCTTATTTTGACCTCTGCTGGCTGTGAAAAGCTCATTTTCAACGTCCAATGCAGAATGTGATAAAACCAGATCCAGCTACTAAAAAGCATTTTCTTTTTGTTTTAGACAACATTTCATGCACTGTTAAACATGTTTAAGAAAGTTGCAAGTGAAAATCTATGTGTCTGACTGAGTTTGCATTACTGCTTATTTTGACCTCTGCTGGCTCTGAAAAGCTCATTTTCAACGTTCAATGCAGAATGTGATAAAACCAGAACCAGCTACAAAATGCATCATTCTTTTTGTTTTAGACAACATTTCATGCACTGTTAATCATGTTTAAGCAAGTTGCAAGTGAAAATCTATGCCTCTGACTGAGTTTGCATTACTGCTTATTTTGAGCTCTGCTGGCTGAGTAAAGCTCATTTTCAACGTCCAATGCAGAATGTGATAAATTCAGATCCAGCCACTAAAATGCATTATTCTTTTTGTTTTAGACAACATTTCATGCACTGTTAAACATGTTAAAGCAAGTTGCAAGTGAAAATCTATGTCTATGACTGAGTTTGCATTACTGCTTTATTTTGACCTCTGCTGGCTCTGAAAAGCTCATTTTCAACGTTCAATTCAGAATGTGATAAAACCAGATCCAGCCACTAAAAAGCATTTTCTTTTTGTTTTAGACAACATTTCATGCACTGTTAAATATGTTTAAGAAAGTTGCAAGTGAAAATCTATGTCTCTGACTGAGTTTGCATTACTGCTTATTTTGACCTCTGCTGGCTTAGAACAGCTCATTTTCAACGTCCAATGCAGAATGTGATAAAACCAGATCCAGCTACTAAAATGTATAATTCTTTTTGTTTTAGACAACATTTCATGCACTGTTAAACATGTTAAAGCAAGTTGCAAGTGAAAATCTATGTCTATGACTGAGTTTGCATTACTGCTTATTTTGACATCTGCTGGCTGAGAACAGCTCATTTTCAACGTCCAATGCAGAATGTGATAAAACCAGATCCAGCTACTAAAATGCATAATTCTTTTTGCTTTAGACAACATTTCATGCACTGTTAAACATGTTAAAGCAAGTTGTAAGTGAAAATCTATGTCTATGACTGAGTTTGCATTACTGCTTATTTTGACCTCTGCTGGCTCTGAAAAGCTCATTTTCAACGTCCAATGCAGAATGTGATAAAACCAGATCCAGCTACTAAAATGCATCATTCTTTTTGTTTTAGACAACATTTCATGCACTGTTAAACATGTTAAAGCAAGTTGCAAGTGAAAATCTATGTCTATGACTGAGTTTGCATTACTGCTTATTTTGACCTCTGCTGGCTGAGAACAGCTCATTTTCAACGTCCAATGCAGAATGTGATAAAACCAGATCCAGCTACTAAAATGCATCATTCTTTTTGTTTTAGCGTCATTTCATGCACTGTTAAACATGTTTAAGCAAGTTGCAAGTGAAAATCTATGTTTCTGACTGAGTTTGCATTACTGCTTATTTTGAGCTCTGCTGGCTGAGTAAAGCTCATTTTCAACGTCCAATGCAGAATGTGATAAATTCAGATCCAGCCACTAAAATGCATTATTCTTTTTGTTTTAGACAACATTTCATGCACTGTTAAACATGTTAAAGCAAGTTGCAAGTGAAAATCTATGTCTATGACTGAGTTTGCATTACTGCTTATTTTGACCTCTGCTGGCTCTGAAAAGCTCATTTTCAACGTTCAATTCAGAATGTGATAAAACCAGATCCAGCCACTAAAAAGCATTTTCTTTTTGTTTTAGACAACATTTCATGCACTGATTAATATGTTTAAGAAAGTTGCAAGTGAAAATCTATGTCTCTGACTGAGTTTGCATTACTGCTTATTTTGAGCTCTGCTGGCTGAGTAAAGCTCATTTTCAACGTCCAATGCAGAATGTGATAAATTCAGATCCAGCCACTAAAATGCATTATTCTTTTTATTTTAGACAACATTTCATGCACTGTTAAACATGTTAAAGCAAGTTGCAAGTGAAAATCTATGTCTATGACTGAGTTTGCATTACTGCTTATTTTGACCTCTGCTGGCTGAGTAAAGCTCATTTTCAACGTCCAAAGCAGAATGTGATAAAACCAAATCCAGCTACTAAAATGCATCATTCTTTTTGTTTTAGACAACATTTCATGCACTGTTAAACATGTTAAAGCAAGTTGCAAGTGAAAATCTATGTCTATGACTGAGTTTGCATTACTGCTTATTTTGACCTCTGCTGGCTCTGAAAAGCTCATTTTCAACGTTCAATTCAGAATGTGATAAAACCAGATCCAGCCACTAAAAAGCATTTTCTTTTTGTTTTAGACAACATTTCATGCACTGATTAATATGTTTAAGAAAGTTGCAAGTGAAAATCTATGTCTCTGACTGAGTTTGCATTACTGCTTATTTTGAGCTCTGCTGGCTGAGTAAAGCTCATTTTCAACGTCCAATGCAGAATGTGATAAATTCAGATCCAGCCACTAAAATGCATTATTCTTTTTATTTTAGACAACATTTCATGCACTGTTAAACATGTTAAAGCAAGTTGCAAGTGAAAATCTATGTCTATGACTGAGTTTGCATTACTGCTTATTTTGACCTCTGCTGGCTGAGTAAAGCTCATTTTCAACGTCCAATGCAGAATGTGATAAAACCAGATCCAGCTACTAAAATGCATCATTCTTTTTGTTTTAGACAACATTTCATGCACTGTTAAACACGTTTAAGCAAGTTGGAAGTGAAAATCTATGTCTCTGACTGAGTTTGCATTACTGCTTATTTTGAGCTCTGCTGGCTGAGTAAAGCTCATTTTCAACGTCCAATGCAGAATGTGATAAATTCAGATCCAGCCACTAAAATGCATTTTCTTTTTGTTTTAGACAACATTTCATGCACTGTTAAACATGTTAAAGCAAGTTGCAAGTGAAAATCTATGTCTATGACTGAGTTTGCATTACTGCTTATTTTGACCTCTGCTGGCTCTGAAAAGCTCATTTTCAACGTTCAATTCAGAATGTAATAAAACCAGATCCAGCCACTAAAAAGCATTTTCTTTTTGTTTTAGACAACATTTCATGCACTGTTAAATATGTTTAAGAAAGTTGCAAGTGAAAATCTATGTCTCTGACTAAGTTTGCATTACTGCTTATTTTGACCTCTGCTGGCTGAGTAAAGCTCATTTTCAACGTTCAATTCAGAATGCGATAAAACCAGATCCAGCTACTAAAATGCATCATTCTTTTTTTAAACAACATTTCATGCACTCTTAAATATGTTTAAGAAAGTTGCAAGTGAAAATCTATGTCTATGACTGAGTTTGCATTACTGCTTATTTTGACCTCTGCTGGCTCTGAACAGCTCATTTTCAACGTCCAATGCAGAATGTGATAAAACCAGATCCAGCTACTAAAATGCATAATTCTTTTTGCTTTAGACAACATTTCATGCACTGTTAAACATGTTAAAGCAAGTTGCAAGTGAAAATCTATGTCTATGACTGAGTTTGCATTACTGCTTATTTTGACCTCTGCTGGCTGAGTAAAGCTCATTTTCAACGTTCAATTCAGAATGTGATAAAACCAGATCCAGCCACTAAAATGCATCATTCTTTTTGTTTTAGACAACATTTCATGCACTTTTAAACATGTTAAAGCAAGTTGCAAGTGAAAATCTATGTCTATGACTGAGTTTGCATTACTGCTTATTTTGACCTCTGCTGGCTCTGAAAAGCTCATTTTCAACGTTCAATTCAGAATGTGATAAAACCAGATCCAGCCACTAAAAAGCATTTTCTTTTTGTTTTAGACAACATTTCATGCACTGTTAAATATGTTTAAGAAAGTTGCAAGTGAAAATCTATGTCTCTGACTGAGTTTGCATTACTGCTTATTTTGACCTCTGCTGGCTTAGAACAGCTCATTTTCAACGTCCAATGCAGAATGTGATAAAACCAGATCCAGCTACTAAAATGCATAATTCTTTTTGTTTTAGACAACATTTCATGCACTGTTAAACATGTTAAAGCAAGTTGCAAGTGAAAATCTATGTCTATGACTGAGTTTGCATTACTGCTTATTTTGACCTCTGCTGGCTCTGAAAAGCTCATTTTCAACGTTCAATTCAGAATGTGATAAAACCAGATCCAGCCACTAAAAAGCATTTTCTTTTTGTTTTAGACAACATTTCATGCACTGTTAAACATGTTAAAGCAAGTTGCAAGTGAAAATCTATGTCTATGACTGAGTTTGCATTACTGCTTATTTTGACCTCTGCTAGCTCTGAAAAGCTCATTTTCAATGTTCAATTCAGAATGTGATAAAACCAGATCCAGCCACTAAAAAGCATTTTCTTTTTGTTTTAGACAACATTTTATGCACTGTTAAACATGTTAAAGCAAGTTGCAAGTGAAAATCTATGTCTATGACTGAGTTTGCATTACTGCTTATTTTGACCTCTGCTGGCTGTGAAAAGCTCATTTTCAACGTTCAATTCAGAATGTGATAAAACCAGATCCAGCTACTAAAAAGCATTTTCTTTTTGTTTTAGACAACATTTCATGCACTGTTGAACATGTTTAAGAAAGTTGCAAGTGAAAATCTATGTCTCTGATTGAGTTTGCATTACTGCTTATTTTGACCTCTGCTGGCTCTGAAAAGCTCATTTTCAACGTTCAATGCAGAATGTGATAAAACCAGATCCAGCCACTAAAAAGCATTTTCTTTTTGTTTTAGACAACATTTCATGCACTGTTAAACATGTTAAAGCAAGTTGCAAGTGAAAATCTATGTCTATGACTGAGTTTGCATTACTGCTTATTTTGACCTCTGCTGGCTGTGAAAAGCTCATTTTTAACGTCCAATGCAGAATGTGATAAAACCAGATCCAGCTACTAAAAAGCATTTTCTTTTTGTTTAAGACAACATTTCATGCACTGTTAAACATGTTTAAGAAAGTTGCAAGTGAAAATCTATGTGTCTGACTGAGTTTGCATTACTGCTTATTTTGACCTCTGCTGGCTCTGAAAAGCTCATTTTCAACGTTCAATGCAGAATGTGATAAAACCAGAACCAGCTACAAAATGCATCATTCTTTTTGTTTTAGACAACATTTCATGCACTGTTAATCATGTTTAAGCAAGTTGCAAGTGAAAATCTATGCCTCTGACTGAGTTTGCATTACTGCTTATTTTGAGCTCTGCTGGCTGAGTAAAGCTCATTTTCAACGTCCAATGCAGAATGTGATAAATTCAGATCCAGCCACTAAAATGCATTATTCTTTTTGTTTTAGACAACATTTCATGCACTGTTAAACATGTTAAAGCAAGTTGCAAGTGAAAATCTATGTCTATGACTGAGTTTGCATTACTGCTTTATTTTGACCTCTGCTGGCTCTGAAAAGCTCATTTTCAACGTTCAATTCAGAATGTGATAAAACCAGATCCAGCCACTAAAAAGCATTTTCTTTTTGTTTTAGACAACATTTCATGCACTGTTAAATATGTTTAAGAAAGTTGCAAGTGAAAATCTATGTCTCTGACTGAGTTTGCATTACTGCTTATTTTGACCTCTGCTAGCTCTGAAAAGCTCATTTTCAACGTTCAATTCAGAATGTGATAAAACCAGATCCAGCCACTAAAAAGCATTTTCTTTTTGTTTTAGACAACATTTTATGCACTGTTAAACATGTTAAAGCAAGTTGCAAGTGAAAATCTATGTCTATGACTGAGTTTGCATTACTGCTTATTTTGACCTCTGCTGGCTGTGAAAAGCTCATTTTCAACGTTCAATTCAGAATGTGATAAAACCAGATCCAGCTACTAAAAAGCATTTTCTTTTTGTTTTAGACAACATTTCATGCACTGTTGAACATGTTTAAGAAAGTTGCAAGTGAAAATCTATGTCTCTGACTGAGTTTGCATTACTGCTTATTTTGAGCTCTGCTGGCTGAGTAAAGCTCATTTTCAACGTCCAATGCAGAATGTGATAAATTCAGATCCAGCCACTAAAATGCATTATTCTTTTTATTTTAGACAACATTTCATGCACTGTTAAACATGTTAAAGCAAGTTGCAAGTGAAAATCTATGTCTATGACTGAGTTTGCATTACTGCTTATTTTGACCTCTGCTGGCTGAGTAAAGCTCATTTTCAACGTCCAAAGCAGAATGTGATAAAACCAAATCCAGCTACTAAAATGCATCATTCTTTTTGTTTTAGACAACATTTCATGCACTGTTAAACATGTTAAAGCAAGTTGCAAGTGAAAATCTATGTCTATGACTGAGTTTGCATTACTGCTTATTTTGACCTCTGCTGGCTCTGAAAAGCTCATTTTCAACGTTCAATTCAGAATGTGATAAAACCAGATCCAGCCACTAAAAAGCATTTTCTTTTTGTTTTAGACAACATTTCATGCACTGATTAATATGTTTAAGAAAGTTGCAAGTGAAAATCTATGTCTCTGACTGAGTTTGCATTACTGCTTATTTTGAGCTCTGCTGGCTGAGTAAAGCTCATTTTCAACGTCCAATGCAGAATGTGATAAATTCAGATCCAGCCACTAAAATGCATTATTCTTTTTATTTTAGACAACATTTCATGCACTGTTAAACATGTTAAAGCAAGTTGCAAGTGAAAATCTATGTCTATGACTGAGTTTGCATTACTGCTTATTTTGACCTCTGCTGGCTGAGTAAAGCTCATTTTCAACGTCCAATGCAGAATGTGATAAAACCAGATCCAGCTACTAAAATGCATCATTCTTTTTGTTTTAGACAACATTTCATGCACTGTTAAACATGTTAAAGCAAGTTGCAAGTGAAAATCTATGTCTATGACTGAGTTTGCATTACTGCTTATTTTGACCTCTGCTGGCTCTGAAAAGCTCATTTTCAACGTTCAATTCAGAATGTGATAAAACCAGATCCAGCCACTAAAAAGCATTTTCTTTTTGTTTTAGACAACATTTCATGCACTGTTAAATATGTTTAGGAAGGTGCAAGTGAAAATCTATGTCTATGACTGAGTTTGCATTACTGCTTATTTTGACCTCTGCTGGCTGAGTAAAGCTCATTTTCAACGTCCAAAGCAGAATGTGATAAAACCAAATCCAGCTACTAAAATGCATCATTCTTTTTGTTTTAGACAACATTTCATGCACTGTTAAACATGTTAAAGCAAGTTGCAAGTGAAAATCTATGTCTATGACTGAGTTTGCATTACTGCTTATTTTGACCTCTGCTGGCTCTGAAAAGCTCATTTTCAACGTTCAATTCAGAATGTGATAAAACCAGATCCAGCCACTAAAAAGCATTTTCTTTTTGTTTTAGACAACATTTCATGCACTGATTAATATGTTTAAGAAAGTTGCAAGTGAAAATCTATGTCTCTGACTGAGTTTGCATTACTGCTTATTTTGAGCTCTGCTGGCTGAGTAAAGCTCATTTTCAACGTCCAATGCAGAATGTGATAAATTCAGATCCAGCCACTAAAATGCATTATTCTTTTTATTTTAGACAACATTTCATGCACTGTTAAACATGTTAAAGCAAGTTGCGAGTGAAAATCTATGTCTATGACTGAGTTTGCATTACTGCTTATTTTGACCTCTGCTGGCTGAGTAAAGCTCATTTTCAACGTCCAATGCAGAATGTGATAAAACCAGATCCAGCTACTAAAATGCATCATTCTTTTTGTTTTAGACAACATTTCATGCACTGTTAAACATGTTAAAGCAAGTTGCAAGTGAAAATCTATGTCTATGACTGAGTTTGCATTACTGCTTATTTTGACCTCTGCTGGCTCTGAAAAGCTCATTTTCAACGTTCAATTCAGAATGTGATAAAACCAGATCCAGCCACTAAAAAGCATTTTCTTTTTGTTTTAGACAACATTTCATGCACTGTTAAATATGTTTAAGAAAGTTGCAAGTGAAAATCTATGTCTATGACTGAGTTTGCATTACTGCTTATTTTGACCTCTGCTGGCTGAGTAAAGCTCATTTTCAACGTTCAATTCAGAATGTGATAAAACCAGATCCAGCTACTAAAATGCATCATTCTTTTTGTTTTAGACAACATTTCATGCACTGTTAAACATGTTAAAGCAAGTTGCAAGTGAAAATCTATGTCTATGACTGAGTTCGCATTACTGCTTATTTTGACCTCTGCTGGCTCTGAAAAGCTCATTTTCAACGTTCAATTCAGAATGTGATAAAACCAGATCCAGCCACTAAATAGCATTTTCTTTTTGTTTTAGACAACATTTCATGCACTGTTAAATATGTTTAGGAAGGTTCAAGTGAAAATCTATGTCTATGACTGAGTTTGCATTACTGCTTATTTTGACCTCTGCTGGCTCTGAAAAGCTCATTTTCAACGTTCAATTCAGAATGTGATAAAACCAGATCCAGCTACTAAAATACATAATTCTTTTTGTTTTAGACAACATTTCATGCACTGTTAAACATGTTAAAGCAAGTTGCAAGTGAAAATCTATGTCTATGACTGAGTTTGCATTACTGCTTATTTTGACCTCTGCTGGCTGAGTAAAGCTCATTTTCAACGTCCAATGCAGAATGTGATAAAACCAGATCCAGCTACAAAAATGCATCATTCTTTTTGTTTTAGACAACATTTCATGCACTGTTAAACATGTTAAAGCAAGTTGCAAGTGAAAATCTATGTCTATGACTGAGTTTGCATTACTGCTTATTTTGACCTCTGCTGGCTGAGTAAAGCTCATTTTCAACGTTCAATTCAGAATGTGATAAAACCAGATCCAGCTACTAAAATGCATCATTCTTTTTGTTTTAGACAACATTTCATGCACTGTTAAACATGTTAAAGCAAGTTGCAAGTGAAAATCTATGTCTATGACTGAGTTGTATTACTGCTTATTTTGACCTCTGCTGGCTCTGAAAAGCTCATTTTCAACGTCCAATGCAGAATGTGATAAAACCAGATCCAGCCACTAAAAAGCATTTTCTTTTTGTTTTAGACAACATTTCATGCACTGTTAAACATGTTAAAGCAAGTTACAAGTGAAAATCTATGTCTATGACTGAGTTTGCATTACTGCTTATTTTGACCTCTGCTGGCTGAGTAAAGCTCATTTTCAACGTCCAATGCAGAATGTGATAAAACCAGATCCAGCTACAAAAATGCATCATTCTTTTTGTTTTAGACAACATTTCATGCACTGTTAAACATGTTAAAGCAAGTTGCAAGTGAAAATCTATGTCTCTGACTGAGTTTGCATTACTGCTTATTTTGACCTCTGCTGGCTGAGTAAAGCTCATTTTCAACGTCCAATGCAGAATGTGATAAAACCAGATCCAGCTACTAAAATGCATCATTCTTTTTGTTTTAGACAACATTTCATGCACTGTTAAACATGTTAAAGCAAGTTGCAAGTGAAAATCAATGTCTCTGACTGAGTTTGCATTACTGCTTATTTTGACCTCTGCTGGCTCTGAAAAGCTCATCTTTAACGTTCAATTCAGAATGTGATAAAACCAGATCCATCCACTAAAATGCATCATTCTTTTTGTTTTAGACAACATTTCATGCACTGTTAAACATGTTAAAGCAAGTTGCAACTGAAAATCTGTCTATGACTGAGTTTGCATTACTGCTTATTTTGACCTCTGCTGGCTGAGTAAAGCTCATTTTCAACGTCCAATGCAGAATGTGATAAAACCAGATCCAGCTACTAAAAAGCATCATTCTTTTTGTTTTAGACAACATTTCATGCACTGTTAAACATGTTAAAGCAAGTTGCAAGTGAAAATCAATGTCTCTGACTGAGTTTGCATTACTGCTTATTTTGACCTCTGCTGGCTGAGTAAAGCTCATTTTCAACGTCTAATGCAGAATGTGATAAAACCAGATCCAGCTACTAAAATGCATCATTCTTTTTGTTTTAGACAACATTTCATGCACTGTTAAACATGTTAAAGCAAGTTGCAAGTGAAAATCTATGTCTATGACTGAGTTTGCATTACTGCTTATTTTGACCTCTGCTGGCTCTGAAAAGCTCATTTTCAACGTTCAATTCAGAATGTGATAAAACCAGATCCAGCTACTAAAATGCATCATTCTTTTTGTTTTAGACAACATTTCATGCACTGTTAAACATGTTAAAGCAAGTTGCAAGTGAAAATCTATGTCTATGACTGAGTTTGCATTACTGCTTATTTTGACCTCTGTTGGCTCTGAAAAGCTCATTTTCAACGTTCAATTCAGAATGTGATAAAACCAGATCCAGCCACTAAAGAGCATTTTCTTTTTGTTTTAAAAAACATTTCATGCACTGTTAAATATGTTTAAGAAAGTTGCAAGTGAAAATCTATTTCTCTGACTGAGTTTGCATTACTGCTTGTTTTGACCTCTGCTGGCTGAGTAAAGCTCATTTTCAACGTTCAATTCAGAATGTGATAAAACCAGATCCAGCTACTAAAATGCATCATTCTTTTTGTTTTAGACAACATTTCATGCACTGTTAAACATGTTAAAGCAAGTTGCAAGTGAAAATCTATGTCTATGACTGAGTTTGCATTACTGCTTATTTTGACCTCTGCTGGCTCTGAAAAGCTCATTTTCAACGTTCAATTCAGAATGTGATAAAACCAGATCCAGCTACTAAAATGCATCTTTCTTTTTGTTTTAGACAACATTTCATGCACTGTTAAACATGTTAAAGCAAGTTGCAAGTGAAAATCTATGTCTATGACTGAGTTTGCATTACTGCTTATTTTGACCTCTGTTGGCTCTGAAAAGCTCATTTTCAACGTTCAATTCAGAATGTGATAAAACCAGATCCAGCCACTAAAAAGCATTTTCTTTTTGTTTTAGAAAACATTTCATGCACTGTTAAACATGTTAAAGCAAGTTGCAAGTGAAAATCTATGTCTATGACTGAGTTTGCATTACTGCTTATTTTGACCTCTGCTGGCTCTGAAAAGCTCATTTTCAATGTTCAATTCAGAATGTGATAAAACCAGATCCAGCCACTAAAAAGCATTTTCTTTTTGTTTTAGACAACATTTTATGCACTGTTAAACATGTTAAAGCAAGTTGCAAGTGAAAATCTATGTCTATGACTGAGTTTGCATTACTGCTTATTTTGACCTCTGCTGGCTTAGAACAGCTCATTTTCAACGTCCAATGCAGAATGTCATAAAACCAGATCCAGCTACTAAAATGCATAATTCTTTTTGTTTTAGACAACATTTCATGCACTGTTAAACATGTTAAAGCAAGTTGCAAGTGAAAATCTATGTCTATGACTGAGTTTGCATTACTGCTTATTTTGACCTCTGCTGGCTCTGAAAAGCTCATTTTCAACGTTCAATTCAGAATGTGATAAAACCAGATCCAGCCACTAAAAAGCATTTTCTTTTTGTTTTAGACAACATTTCATGCACTGTTAAATATGTTTAAGAAAGTTGCAAGTGAAAATCTATGTCTATGACTGAGTTTGCATTATTGCTTATTTTGACCTCTGCTGGCTGAGTAAAGCTCATTTTCAACGTTCAATTCAGAATGTGATAAAACCAGATCCAGCTACTAAAATGCATCATTCTTTTTGTTTTAGACAACATTTCATGCACTGTTAAACATGTTAAAGCAAGTTGCAAGTGAAAATCTATGTCTATGACTGAGTTCGCATTACTGCTTATTTTGACTCCTGCTGGCTCTGAAAAGCTTATTTTCAACGTTCAATTCAGAATGTGATAAAACCAGATCCAGCCACTAAATAGCATTTTCTTTTTGTTTTAGACAACATTTTTATGCACTGTTAAATATGTTTAGGAAGGTGCAAGTGAAAATCTATGTCTATGACTGAGTTTGCATTACTGCTTATTTTGACCTCTGCTGGCTCTGAAAAGCTCATTTTCAACGTTCAATTCAGAATGTGATAAAACCAGATCCAGCTACTAAAATACATCATTCTTTTTGTTTTAGACAACATTTCATGCACTGTTAAACATGTTAAAGCAAGTTGCAAGTGAAAATCTATGTCTATGACTGAGTTTGCATTACTGCTTATTTTGACCTCTGCTGGCTCAGTAAAGCTCATTTTCAACGTCCAATGCAGAATGTGATAAAACCAGATCCAGCTACTAAAATGCATCATTCTTTTTGTTTTAGACAACATTTCATGCACTTTTAAACATGTTAAAGCATGTTGCAAGTGAAAATCTATGTCTATGACTGAGTTTGCATTACTGCTTATTTTGACCTCTGCTGGCTCTGAAAAGCTCATTTTCAACGTTCAATTCAGAATGTGATAAAACCAGATCCAGCTACAAAAATGCATCATTCTTTTTGTTTTAGACAACATTTCATGCACTGTTAAACATGTTAAAGCAAGTTGCAAGTGAAAATCTATGTCTATGACTGAGTTTGCATTACTGCTTATTTTGACCTCTGCTGGCTGAGTAAAGCTCATTTTCAACGTTCAATTCAGAATGTGATAAAACCAGATCCAGCTACTAAAATGCATCATTCTTTTTGTTTTAGACAACATTTCATGCACTGTTAAACATGTTAAAGCAAGTTGCAAGTGAAAATCTATGTCTATGACTGAGTTTGCATTACTGCTTATTTTGACCTCTGCTGGCTGAGTAAAGCTCATTTTCAACGTCCAATGCAAAATGTGATAAAACCAGATCCAGCTACAAAAATGCATCATTCTTTTTGTTTTAGACAACATTTCATGCACTGTTAAACATGTTAAAGCAAGTTGCAAGTGAAAATCTATGTCTCTGACTGAGTTTGCATTACTGCTTGTTTTGACCTCTGCTGGCTGAGTAAAGCTCATTTTCAACGTCCAATGCAGAATGTGATAAAACCAGATCCAGCTACTAAAATGCATCATTCTTTTTGTTTTAGACAACATTTCATGCACTGTTAAACATGTTAAAGCAAGTTGCAAGTGAAAATCAATGTCTCTGACTGAGTTTGCATTACTGCTTATTTTGACCTCTGCTGGCTCTGAAAAGCTCATTTTTAACGTTCAATTCAGAATGTGATAAAACCAGATCCAGCCACTAAACTGCATCATTCTTTTTGTTTTAGACAACATTTCATGCACTGTTAAACATGTTAAAGCAAGTTGCAACTGAAAATCTGTCTATGACTGAGTTTGCATTACTGCTTATTTTGACCTCTGCTGGCTGAGTAAAGCTCATTTTCAACGTCCAATGCAGAATGTGATAAAACCAAATCCAGCTACTAAAAAGCATCATTCTTTTTGTTTTAGACAACATTTCATGCACTGTTAAACATGTTAAAGCAAGTTGCAAGTGAAAATCAATGTCTCTGACTGAGTTTGCATTACTGCTTATTTTGACCTCTGCTGGCTGAGAACAGCTCAGTTTCAACGTCCAATGCAGAATGTGATAAAACCAGATCCAGCTACTAAAATGCATCATTCTTTTTGTTTTAGACAACATTTTTATGCACTGTTAAACATGTTAAAGCAAGTTGCAAGTGAAAAACAATGTCTCTGACTGAGTTTGCATTACTGCTTATTTTGACCTCTGCTGGCTGAGAACAGCTCATTTTCAACGTCCAATGCAGAATGTGATAAAACCAGATCCAGCTACTAAAATGCATCATTCTTTTTGTTTTAGACAACATTTCATGCACTGTTAAACATGTTAAAGCAAGTTGCAAGTGAAAATCTATGTCTATGACTGAGTTTGCATTACTGCTTATTTTGACCTCTGCTGGCTCTGAAAAGCTCATTTTCAACGTTCAATTCAGAATGTGATAAAACCAGATCCAGCTACTAAAATGCATCATTCTTTTTGATTTAGACAACATTTCATGCACTGTTAAACATGTTAAAGCAAGTTGCAAGTGAAAATCTATGTCTATGACTGAGTTTGCATTACTGCTTATTTTGACCTCTGTTGGCTCTGAAAAGCTCATTTTCAACGTTCAATTCAGAATGTGATAAAACCAGATCCAGCCACTAAAGAGCATTTTCTTTTTGTTTTAGAAAACATTTCATGCACTGTTAAATATGTTTAAGAAAGTTGCCAGTGAAAATCTATTTCTCTGACTGAGTTTGCATTACTGCTTGTTTTGACCTCTGCTGGCTGAGTAGAGCTCATTTTCAACGTTCAATTCAGAATGTGATAAAACCAGATCCAGCTACTAAAATGCATCATTCTTTTTGTTTTAGACAACATTTCATGCACTGTTAAACATGTTAAAGCAAGTTGCAAGTGAAAATCTATGTCTATGACTGAGTTTGCATTACTGCTTATTTTGACCTCTGCTGGCTCTGAAAAGCTCATTTTCAACGTTCAATTCAGAATATGATAAAACCAGATCCAGCTACTAAAATGCATCTTTCTTTTTGTTTTAGACAACATTTCATGCACTGTTAAACATGTTAAAGCAAGTTGCAAGTGAAAATCTATGTCTATGACTGAGTTTGCATTACTGCTTATTTTGACCTCTGCTGGCTCTGAAAAGCTCATTTTCAACGTTCAATTCAGAATGTGATAAAACCAGATCCAGCTACTAAAAAGCATTTTCTTTTTGTTTTAGACAACATTTCATGCACTGTTGAACATGTTTAAGAAAGTTGCAAGTGAAAATCTATGTCTCTGATTGAGTTTGCATTACTGCTTATTTTGACCTCTGCTGGCTCTGAAAAGCTCATTTTCAACGTTCAATGCAGAATGTGATAAAACCAGATCCAGCTACTAAAATGCATAATTCTTTTTGTTTTAGACAACATTTCATGCACTGTTAAACATGTTAAAGCAAGTTGCAAGTGAAAATCTATGTCTATGACTGAGTTTGCATTACTGCTTATTTTGACCTCTGCTGGCTCTGAAAAGCTCATTTTCAACGTCCAATGCAGAATGTGATAAAACCAGATCCAGCTACTAAAATGCATAATTCTTTTTGCTTTAGACAACATTTCATGCACTGTTAAACATGTTAAAGCAAGTTGGAAGTGAAAATCTATGTCTATGACTGAGTTTGCATTACTGCTTATTTTGACCTCTGCTGGCTGAGTAAAGCTCATTTTCAACGTCCAATGCAGAATGTGATAAAACCAGATCCAGCTACAAAAATGCATCATTCTTTTTGTTTTAGACAACATTTCATGCACTGTTAAACATGTTAAAGCAAGTTGCAAGTGAAAATCTATGTCTATGACTGAGTTTGCATTACTGCTTATTTTGACCTCTGCTGGCTGAGAACAACTCATTTTCAACGTCCAATGCAGAATGTGATAAAACCAGAACCAGCTACAAAATGCATCATTCTTTTTGTTTTAGACAACATTTCATGCACTGTTAATCATGTTTAAGCAAGTTGCAAGTGAAAATCTATGCCTCTGACTGAGTTTGCATTACTGCTTATTTTGAGCTCTGCTGGCTGAGTAAAGCTCATTTTCAACGTCCAATTCAGAATGTAATAAAACCAGATCCAGCTATAAAATGCATCATTCTTTTTTGTTTTAGACAACATTTCATGCACTGTTAAACATGTTAAAGCAAGTTGCAAGTGAAAATCTATGTCTCTGACTGAGTTTGCATTACTGTGATTTGACCTCTCTGCTGGCTGAGATAAGCTCATTTTCAACGTCCAATTCAGAATGTAATAAAACCAGATCCAGCCATAAAATGCATCATTCTTTTTTGTTTTAGACAACATTTCATGCACTGTTAAACATGTTAAAGCAAGTTGCAAGTGAAAATCTATGTATCTGACTGAGTTTGCATTACTGTGATTTGACCTCTCTGCTGGCTGAGATAAGCTCATTTTCAACGTCCAATTCAGAATGTAATAAAACCAGATCCAGCCATAAAATGGATCATTTTTTTTATTTTTAGACAACATTTCATGCACTGTTAAACATGTTAAAGCAAGTTGCAAGTGAAAATCTATGTCTCTGACTGAGTTTGCATTACTGTGATTTGACCTCTCTGCTGGCTGAGATAAGCTCATTTTCAACGTCCAATTCAGAAAGTGATAAAAACAGATCCAGCCATAAAATGCATCATTCTTTTTTGTTTTAGACAACATTTCATGCACTGTTAAACATGTTAAAGCAAGTTGCAAGTGAAAATCTATGTCTCTGACTGAGTTTGCATTACTGTGATTTGACCTTTCTGCTGGCTGAGATAAGCTCATTTTCAACGTCCAATTCAGAATGTAATAAAACCAAATCCAGCCATAAAATGCATCATTCTTTTTTGTTTTAGACAACATTTAATGCACTGTTAAACATGTTAAAGCAAGTTGCAAGTGAAAATCTATGTCTCTGACTGAGTTTGCATTACTGTGATTTGACCTCTCTGCTGGCTGAGATAAGCTCATTTTCAACGTCCAATTTACAAAGTGATAAAAACAGATCCAGCCATAAAATGCATCATTCTTTTTTGTTTTAGACAACATTTCATGCACTGTTAAACATGTTAAAGCAAGTTGCAAGTGAAAATCTATGTCTCTGACTGAGTTTGCATTACTGTGATTTGACCTCTCTGCTGGCTGAGATAAGCTCATTTTCAACGTCCAATTCAGAATGTAATAAAACCAGATCCAGCTATAAAATGCATCATTCTTTTTTGTTTTAGACAACATTTCATGCACTGTTAAACATGTTAAAGCAAGTTGCAAGTGAAAATCTATGTCTCTGACTGAGTTTGCATTACTGTGATTTGACCTCTCTGCTGGCTGAGATAAGCTCATTTTCAACGTCCAATTCAGAATGTAATAAAAACAGATCCAGCCATAAAATGCATCATTCTTTTTTGTTTTAGACAACATTTCATGCACTGTTAAACATGTTAAAGCAAGTTGCAAGTGAAAATCTATGTCTCTGACTGAGTTTGCATTACTGTGATTTGACCTCTCTGCTGGCTGAGATAAGCTCATTTTCAACGTCCAATTCAGAATGTAATAAAACCAAATCCAGCCATAAAATGCATCATTCTTTTTTGTTTTAGACAACATTTCATGCACTGTTAAACATGTTAAAGCAAGTTGCAAGTGAAAATCTATGTCTCTGACTGAGTTTGCATTACTGTGATTTGACCTCTCTGCTGGCTGAGATAAGCTCATTTTCAACGTCCAATTCAGAATGTAATAAAACCAGATCCAGCCATAAAATGGATCATTCTTTTTTGTTTTAGACAACATTTCATGCACTGTTAAACATGTTAAAGCAAGTTGCAAGTGAAAATCTATGTCTCTGACTGAGTTTGCATTACTGTGATTTGACCTCTCTGCTGGCTGAGATAAGCTCATTTTCAACGTCCAATTTACAAAGTGATAAAAACAGATCCAGCCATAAAATGCATCATTCTTTTTTGTTTTAGACAACATTTCATGCACTGTTAAACATGTTAAAGCAAGTTGCAAGTGAAAATCTATGTCTCTGACTGAGTTTGCATTACTGTGATTTGACCTCTCTGCTGGCTGAGATAAGCTCATTTTCAACGTCCAATTCAGAATGTAATAAAACCAGATCCAGCTATAAAATGCATCATTCTTTTTTGTTTTAGACAACATTTCATGCACTGTTAAACATGTTAAAGCAAGTTGCAAGTGAAAATCTATGTCTCTGACTGAGTTTGCATTACTGTGATTTGACCTCTCTGCTGGCTGAGATAAGCTCATTTTCAACGTCCAATTCAGAATGTAATAAAAACAGATCCAGCCATAAAATGCATCATTCTTTTTTGTTTTAGACAACATTTCATGCACTGTTAAACATGTTAAAGCAAGTTGCAAGTGAAAATCTATGTCTCTGACTGAGTTTGCATTACTGTGATTTGACCTCTCTGCTGGCTGAGATAAGCTCATTTTCAACGTCCAATTCAGAATGTTATAAAACCAGATCCAGCTATAAAATGCATCATTCTTTTTTGTTTTAGACAACATTTCATGCACTGTTAAACATGTTAAAGTAAGTTGCAAGTGAAAATCTATGTCTCTGACTGAGTTTGCATTACTGTGATTTGACCTCTCTGCTGGCTGAGATAAGCTCATTTTCAACGTCCAATTCAGAATGTAATAAAAACAGATCCAGCCATAAAATGCATCATTCTTTTTTGTTTTAGACAACATTTCATGCACTGTTAAACATGTTAAAGCAAGTTGCAAGTGAAAATCTATGTCTCTGACTAAGTTTGCATTACTGTTATTTGACCTCTCTGCTGGCTGAGATAAGCTCATTTTCAACGTCCAATTCAGAATGTAATAAAAACAGATCCAGCCATAAAATGCATCATTCTTTTTTGTTTTAGACAACATTTCATGCACTGTTAAACATGTTAAAGCAAGTTGCAAGTGAAAATCTATGTCTCTGACTGAGTTTGCATTACTGTGATTTGACCTCTCTGCTGGCTGAGATAAGCTCATTTTCAACGTCCAATTCAGAATGTAATAAAACCAGATCCAGCTATAAAATGCATCATTCTTTTTTGTTTTAGACAACATTTCATGCACTGTTAAACATGTTAAAGCAAGTTGCAAGTGAAAATCTATGTCTCTGACTGAGTTTGCATTACTGTGATTTGACCTCTCTGCTGGCTGAGATAAGCTCATTTTCAACGTCCAATTCAGAATGTAATAAAAACAGATCCAGCCATAAAATGCATCATTCTTTTTTGTTTTAGACAACATTTCATGCACTGTTAAACATGTTAAAGCAAGTTGCAAGTGAAAATCTATGTCTCTGACTGAGTTTGCATTACTGTTATTTGACCTCTCTGCTGGCTGAGATAAGCTCATTTTCAACGTCCAATTCAGAATGTAATAAAACCAGATCCAGCTATAAAATGCATCATTCTTTATTGTTTTAGACAACATTTCCTGCACTGTTAAACATGTTAAAGCAAGTTGCAAGTGAAAATCTATGTCTCTGACTGAGTTTGCATTACTGTGATTTGACCTCTCTGCTGGCTGAGATAAGCTCATTTTCAACGTCCAATTCAGAATGTAATAAAAACAGATCCAGCCATAAAATGCATCATTCTTTTTTGTTTTAGACAACATTTCATGCACTGTTAAACATGTTAAAGCAAGTTGCAAGTGAAAATCTATGTCTCTGACTGAGTTTGCATTACTGTGATTTGACCTCTCTGCTGGCTGAGATAAGCTCATTTTCAACGTCCAATTCAGAATGTAATAAAACCAGATCCAGCTATAAAATGCATCATTCTTTTTTGTTTTAGACAACATTTCATGCACTGTTAAACATGTTAAAGCAAGTTGCAAGTGAAAATCTATGTCTCTGACTGAGTTTGCATTACTGTGATTTGACCTCTCTGCTGGCTGAGATAAGCTCATTTTCAACGTCCAATTCAGAATGTAATAAAAACAGATCCAGCCATAAAATGCATCATTCTTTTTTGTTTTAGACAACATTTCATGCACTGTTAAACATGTTAAAGCAAGTTGCAAGTGAAAATCTATGTCTCTGACTGAGTTTGCATTACTGTTATTTGACCTCTCTGCTGGCTGAGATAAGCTCATTTTCAACGTCCAATTCAGAATGTAATAAAACCAGATCCAGCTATAAAATGCATCATTCTTTATTGTTTTAGACAACATTTCCTGCACTGTTAAACATGTTAAAGCAAGTTGCAAGTGAAAATCTATGTCTCTGACTGAGTTTGCATTACTGTGATTTGACCTCTCTGCTGGCTGAGATAAGCTCATTTTCAACGTCCAATTCAGAATGTAATAAAAACAGATCCAGCCATAAAATGCATCATTCTTTTTTGTTTTAGACAACATTTCATGCACTGTTAAACATGTTAAAGCAAGTTGCAAGTGAAAATCTATGTCTCTGACTGAGTTTGCATTACTGTGATTTGACCTCTCTGCTGGCTGAGATAAGCTCATTTTCAACGTCCAATTCAGAATGTAATAAAACCAAATCCAGCCATAAAATGCATCATTCATTTTTGTTTTAGACAACATTTCATGCACTGTTAAACATGTTAAAGCAAGTTGCAAGTGAAAATCTATGTCTCTGACTGAGTTTGCATTACTGTGATTTGACCTCTCTGCTGGCTGAGATAAGCTCATTTTCAACGTCCAATTCAGAATGTAATAAAACCAGATCCAGCCATAAAATGGATCATTCTTTTTTGTTTTAGACAACATTTCATGCACTGTTAAACATGTTAAAGCAAGTTGCAAGTGAAAATCTATGTCTCTGACTGAGTTTGCATTACTGTGATTTGACCTCTCTGCTGGCTGAGATAAGCTCATTTTCAACGTCCAATTTACAAAGTGATAAAAACAGATCCAGCCATAAAATGCATCATTCTTTTTTGTTTTAGACAACATTTCATGCACTGTTAAACATGTTAAAGCAAGTTGCAAGTGAAAATCTATGTCTCTGACTGAGTTTGCATTACTGTGATTTGACCTCTCTGCTGGCTGAGATAAGCTCATTTTCAACGTCCAATTCAGAATGTAATAAAACCAGATCCAGCTATAAAATGCATCATTCTTTTTTGTTTTAGACAACATTTCATGCACTGTTAAACATGTTAAAGCAAGTTGCAAGTGAAAATCTATGTCTCTGACTGAGTTTGCATTACTGTGATTTGACCTCTCTGCTGGCTGAGATAAGCTCATTTTCAACGTCCAATTCAGAATGTAATAAAAACAGATCCAGCCATAAAATGCATCATTCTTTTTTGTTTTAGACAACATTTCATGCACTGTTAAACATGTTAAAGCAAGTTGCAAGTGAAAATCTATGTCTCTGACTGAGTTTGCATTACTGTGATTTGACCTCTCTGCTGGCTGAGATAAGCTCATTTTCAACGTCCAATTCAGAATGTTATAAAACCAGATCCAGCTATAAAATGCATCATTCTTTTTTGTTTTAGACAACATTTCATGCACTGTTAAACATGTTAAAGTAAGTTGCAAGTGAAAATCTATGTCTCTGACTGAGTTTGCATTACTGTGATTTGACCTCTCTGCTGGCTGAGATAAGCTCATTTTCAACGTCCAATTCAGAATGTAATAAAAACAGATCCAGCCATAAAATGCATCATTCTTTTTTGTTTTAGACAACATTTCATGCACTGTTAAACATGTTAAAGCAAGTTGCAAGTGAAAATCTATGTCTCTGACTAAGTTTGCATTACTGTTATTTGACCTCTCTGCTGGCTGAGATAAGCTCATTTTCAACGTCCAATTCAGAATGTAATAAAAACAGATCCAGCCATAAAATGCATCATTCTTTTTTGTTTTAGACAACATTTCATGCACTGTTAAACATGTTAAAGCAAGTTGCAAGTGAAAATCTATGTCTCTGACTGAGTTTGCATTACTGTGATTTGACCTCTCTGCTGGCTGAGATAAGCTCATTTTCAACGTCCAATTCAGAATGTAATAAAACCAGATCCAGCTATAAAATGCATCATTCTTTTTTGTTTTAGACAACATTTCATGCACTGTTAAACATGTTAAAGCAAGTTGCAAGTGAAAATCTATGTCTCTGACTGAGTTTGCATTACTGTGATTTGACCTCTCTGCTGGCTGAGATAAGCTCATTTTCAACGTCCAATTCAGAATTTAATAAAAACAGATCCAGCCATAAAATGCATCATTCTTTTTTGTTTTAGACAACATTTCATGCACTGTTAAACATGTTAAAGCAAGTTGCAAGTGAAAATCTATGTCTCTGACTGAGTTTGCATTACTGTTATTTGACCTCTCTGCTGGCTGAGATAAGCTCATTTTCAACGTCCAATTCAGAATGTAATAAAACCAGATCCAGCTATAAAATGCATCATTCTTTATTGTTTTAGACAACATTTCCTGCACTGTTAAACATGTTAAAGCAAGTTGCAAGTGAAAATCTATGTCTCTGACTGAGTTTGCATTACTGTGATTTGACCTCTCTGCTGGCTGAGATAAGCTCATTTTCAACGTCCAATTCAGAATGTAATAAAAACAGATCCAGCCATAAAATGCATCATTCTTTTTTGTTTTAGACAACATTTCATGCACTGTTAAACATGTTAAAGCAAGTTGCAAGTGAAAATCTATGTCTCTGACTGAGTTTGCATTACTGTGATTTGACCTCTCTGCTGGCTGAGATAAGCTCATTTTCAACGTCCAATTCAGAAAGTGATAAAAACAGATCCAGCCATAAAATGCATCATTCTTTTTTGTTTTAGACAACATTTCATGCACTGTTAAACATGTTAAAGCAAGTTGCAAGTGAAAATCTATGTCTCTGACTGAGTTTGCATTACTGTGATTTGAACTCTCTGCTGGCTGAGATAAGCTCATTTTCAACGTCCAATTCAGAATGTAATAAAACCAAATCCAGCCATAAAATGCATCATTCTTTTTTGTTTTAGACAACATTTCATGCACTGTTAAACATGTTAAAGCAAGTTGCAAGTGAAAATCTATGTCTCTGACTGAGTTTGCATTACTGTGATTTGACCTCTCTGCTGGCTGAGATAAGCTCATTTTCAACGTCCAATTTACAAAGTGATAAAAACAGATCCAGCCATAAAAAGCATCATTCTTTTTTGTTTTAGACAACATTTCATGCACTGTTAAACATGTTAAAGCAAGTTGCAAGTGAAAATCTATGTCTCTGACTGAGTTTGCATTACTGTGATTTGACCTCTCTGCTGGCTGAGATAAGCTCATTTTCAACGTCCAATTCAGAATGTAATAAAACCAGATCCAGCTATAAAATGCATCATTCTTTTTTGTTTTAGACAACATTTCATGCACTGTTAAACATGTTAAAGCAAGTTGCAAGTGAAAATCTATGTCTCTGACTGAGTTTGCATTACTGTGATTTGACCTCTCTGCTGGCTGAGATAAGCTCATTTGCAACGTCCAATTCAGAATGTAATAAAACCATATCCAGCTATAAAATGCATCATTCTTTTTTGTTTTAGACAACATTTCATGCACTGTTAAACATGTTAAAGCAAGTTGCAAGTGAAAATCTATGTCTCTGACTGAGTTTGCATTACTGTGATTTGACCTCTCTGCTGGCTGAGATAAGCTCATTTTCAACGTCCAATTTACAAAGTGATAAAAACAGATCCAGCCATAAAATGCATCATTCTTTTTTGTTTTAGACAACATTTCATGCACTGTTAAACATGTTAAAGCAAGTTGCAAGTGAAAATCTATGTCTCTGACTGAGTTTGCATTACTGTGATTTGACCTCTCTGCTGGCTGAGATAAGCTCATTTTCAACGTCCAATTCAGAATGTAATAAAACCAGATCCAGCTATAAAATGCATCATTCTTTTTTGTTTTAGACAACATTTCATGCACTGTTAAACATGTTAAAGCAAGTTGCAAGTGAAAATCTATGTCTCTGACTGAGTTTGCATTACTGTGATTTGACCTCTCTGCTGGCTGAGATAAGCTCATTTTCAACGTCCAATTCAGAATGTAATAAAAACAGATCCAGCCATAAAATGCATCATTCTTTTTTGTTTTAGACAACATTTCATGCACTGTTAAACATGTTAAAGCAAGTTGCAAGTGAAAATCTATGTCTCTGACTGAGTTTGCATTACTGTGATTTGACCTCTCTGCTGGCTGAGATAAGCTCATTTTCAACGTCCAATTCAGAATGTTATAAAACCAGATCCAGCTATAAAATGCATCATTCTTTTTTGTTTTAGACAACATTTCATGCACTGTTAAACATGTTAAAGTAAGTTGCAAGTGAAAATCTATGTCTCTGACTGAGTTTGCATTACTGTGATTTGACCTCTCTGCTGGCTGAGATAAGCTCATTTTCAACGTCCAATTCAGAATGTAATAAAAACAGATCCAGCCATAAAATGCATCATTCTTTTTTGTTTTAGACAACATTTCATGCACTGTTAAACATGTTAAAGCAAGTTGCAAGTGAAAATCTATGTCTCTGACTAAGTTTGCATTACTGTTATTTGACCTCTCTGCTGGCTGAGATAAGCTCATTTTCAACGTCCAATTCAGAATGTAATAAAAACAGATCCAGCCATAAAATGCATCATTCTTTTTTGTTTTAGACAACATTTCATGCACTGTTAAACATGTTAAAGCAAGTTGCAAGTGAAAATCTATGTCTCTGACTGAGTTTGCATTACTGTGATTTGACCTCTCTGCTGGCTGAGATAAGCTCATTTTCAACGTCCAATTCAGAATGTAATAAAACCAGATCCAGCTATAAAATGCATCATTCTTTTTTGTTTTAGACAACATTTCATGCACTGTTAAACATGTTAAAGCAAGTTGCAAGTGAAAATCTATGTCTCTGACTGAGTTTGCATTACTGTGATTTGACCTCTCTGCTGGCTGAGATAAGCTCATTTTCAACGTCCAATTCAGAATGTAATAAAAACAGATCCAGCCATAAAATGCATCATTCTTTTTTGTTTTAGACAACATTTCATGCACTGTTAAACATGTTAAAGCAAGTTGCAAGTGAAAATCTATGTCTCTGACTGAGTTTGCATTACTGTTATTTGACCTCTCTGCTGGCTGAGATAAGCTCATTTTCAACGTCCAATTCAGAATGTAATAAAACCAGATCCAGCTATAAAATGCATCATTCTTTATTGTTTTAGACAACATTTCCTGCACTGTTAAACATGTTAAAGCAAGTTGCAAGTGAAAATCTATGTCTCTGACTGAGTTTGCATTACTGTGATTTGACCTCTCTGCTGGCTGAGATAAGCTCATTTTCAACGTCCAATTCAGAATGTAATAAAAACAGATCCAGCCATAAAATGCATCATTCTTTTTTGTTTTAGACAACATTTCATGCACTGTTAAACATGTTAAAGCAAGTTGCAAGTGAAAATCTATGTCTCTGACTGAGTTTGCATTACTGTGATTTGACCTCTCTGCTGGCTGAGATAAGCTCATTTTCAACGTCCAATTCAGAATGTAATAAAACCAGATCCAGCTATAAAATGCATCATTCTTTTTTGTTTTAGACAACATTTCATGCACTGTTAAACATGTTAAAGCAAGTTGCAAGTGAAAATCTATGTCTCTGACTGAGTTTGCATTACTGTGATTTGACCTCTCTGCTGGCTGAGATAAGCTCATTTTCAACGTCCAATTCAGAATGTAATAAAAACAGATCCAGCCATAAAATGCATCATTCTTTTTTGTTTTAGACAACATTTCATGCACTGTTAAACATGTTAAAGCAAGTTGCAAGTGAAAATCTATGTCTCTGACTGAGTTTGCATTACTGTTATTTGACCTCTCTGCTGGCTGAGATAAGCTCATTTTCAACGTCCAATTCAGAATGTAATAAAACCAGATCCAGCTATAAAATGCATCATTCTTTATTGTTTTAGACAACATTTCCTGCACTGTTAAACATGTTAAAGCAAGTTGCAAGTGAAAATCTATGTCTCTGACTGAGTTTGCATTACTGTGATTTGACCTCTCTGCTGGCTGAGATAAGCTCATTTTCAACGTCCAATTCAGAATGTAATAAAAACAGATCCAGCCATAAAATGCATCATTCTTTTTTGTTTTAGACAACATTTCATGCACTGTTAAACATGTTAAAGCAAGTTGCAAGTGAAAATCTATGTCTCTGACTGAGTTTGCATTACTGTGATTTGACCTCTCTGCTGGCTGAGATAAGCTCATTTTCAACGTCCAATTCAGAATGTAATAAAACCAAATCCAGCCATAAAATGCATCATTCTTTTTTGTTTTAGACAACATTTCATGCACTGTTAAACATGTTAAAGCAAGTTGCAAGTGAAAATCTATGTCTCTGACTGAGTTTGCATTACTGTGATTTGACCTCTCTGCTGGCTGAGATAAGCTCATTTTCAACGTCCAATTCAGAATGTAATAAAACCAGATCCAGCCATAAAATGGATCATTCTTTTTTGTTTTAGACAACATTTCATGCACTGTTAAACATGTTAAAGCAAGTTGCAAGTGAAAATCTATGTCTCTGACTGAGTTTGCATTACTGTGATTTGACCTCTCTGCTGGCTGAGATAAGCTCATTTTCAACGTCCAATTTACAAAGTGATAAAAACAGATCCAGCCATAAAATGCATCATTCTTTTTTGTTTTAGACAACATTTCATGCACTGTTAAACATGTTAAAGCAAGTTGCAAGTGAAAATCTATGTCTCTGACTGAGTTTGCATTACTGTGATTTGACCTCTCTGCTGGCTGAGATAAGCTCATTTTCAACGTCCAATTCAGAATGTAATAAAACCAGATCCAGCTATAAAATGCATCATTCTTTTTTGTTTTAGACAACATTTCATGCACTGTTAAACATGTTAAAGCAAGTTGCAAGTGAAAATCTATGTCTCTGACTGAGTTTGCATTACTGTGATTTGACCTCTCTGCTGGCTGAGATAAGCTCATTTTCAACGTCCAATTCAGAATGTAATAAAAACAGATCCAGCCATAAAATGCATCATTCTTTTTTGTTTTAGACAACATTTCATGCACTGTTAAACATGTTAAAGCAAGTTGCAAGTGAAAATCTATGTCTCTGACTGAGTTTGCATTACTGTGATTTGACCTCTCTGCTGGCTGAGATAAGCTCATTTTCAACGTCCAATTCAGAATGTTATAAAACCAGATCCAGCTATAAAATGCATCATTCTTTTTTGTTTTAGACAACATTTCATGCACTGTTAAACATGTTAAAGTAAGTTGCAAGTGAAAATCTATGTCTCTGACTGAGTTTGCATTACTGTGATTTGACCTCTCTGCTGGCTGAGATAAGCTCATTTTCAACGTCCAATTCAGAATGTAATAAAAACAGATCCAGCCATAAAATGCATCATTCTTTTTTGTTTTAGACAACATTTCATGCACTGTTAAACATGTTAAAGCAAGTTGCAAGTGAAAATCTATGTCTCTGACTAAGTTTGCATTACTGTTATTTGACCTCTCTGCTGGCTGAGATAAGCTCATTTTCAACGTCCAATTCAGAATGTAATAAAAACAGATCCAGCCATAAAATGCATCATTCTTTTTTGTTTTAGACAACATTTCATGCACTGTTAAACATGTTAAAGCAAGTTGCAAGTGAAAATCTATGTCTCTGACTGAGTTTGCATTACTGTGATTTGACCTCTCTGCTGGCTGAGATAAGCTCATTTTCAACGTCCAATTCAGAATGTAATAAAACCAGATCCAGCTATAAAATGCATCATTCTTTTTTGTTTTAGACAACATTTCATGCACTGTTAAACATGTTAAAGCAAGTTGCAAGTGAAAATCTATGTCTCTGACTGAGTTTGCATTACTGTGATTTGACCTCTCTGCTGGCTGAGATAAGCTCATTTTCAACGTCCAATTCAGAATGTAATAAAAACAGATCCAGCCATAAAATGCATCATTCTTTTTTGTTTTAGACAACATTTCATGCACTGTTAAACATGTTAAAGCAAGTTGCAAGTGAAAATCTATGTCTCTGACTGAGTTTGCATTACTGTTATTTGACCTCTCTGCTGGCTGAGATAAGCTCATTTTCAACGTCCAATTCAGAATGTAATAAAACCAGATCCAGCTATAAAATGCATCATTCTTTATTGTTTTAGACAACATTTCCTGCACTGTTAAACATGTTAAAGCAAGTTGCAAGTGAAAATCTATGTCTCTGACTGAGTTTGCATTACTGTGATTTGACCTCTCTGCTGGCTGAGATAAGCTCATTTTCAACGTCCAATTCAGAATGTAATAAAAACAGATCCAGCCATAAAATGCATCATTCTTTTTTGTTTTAGACAACATTTCATGCACTGTTAAACATGTTAAAGCAAGTTGCAAGTGAAAATCTATGTCTCTGACTGAGTTTGCATTACTGTGATTTGACCTCTCTGCTGGCTGAGATAAGCTCATTTTCAACGTCCAATTCAGAAAGTGATAAAAACAGATCCAGCCATAAAATGCATCATTCTTTTTTGTTTTAGACAACATTTCATGCACTGTTAAACATGTTAAAGCAAGTTGCAAGTGAAAATCTATGTCTCTGACTGAGTTTGCATTACTGTGATTTGAACTCTCTGCTGGCTGAGATAAGCTCATTTTCAACGTCCAATTCAGAATGTAATAAAACCAAATCCAGCCATAATATGCATCATTCTTTTTTGTTTTAGACAACATTTCATGCACTGTTAAACATGTTAAAGCAAGTTGCAAGTGAAAATCTATGTCTCTGACTGAGTTTGCATTACTGTGATTTGACCTCTCTGCTGGCTGAGATAAGCTCATTTTCAACGTCCAATTTACAAAGTGATAAAAACAGATCCAGCCATAAAAAGCATCATTCTTTTTTGTTTTAGACAACATTTCATGCACTGTTAAACATGTTAAAGCAAGTTGCAAGTGAAAATCTATGTCTCTGACTGAGTTTGCATTACTGTGATTTGACCTCTCTGCTGGCTGAGATAAGCTCATTTTCAACGTCCAATTCAGAATGTAATAAAACCAGATCCAGCTATAAAATGCATCATTCTTTTTTGTTTTAGACAACATTTCATGCACTGTTAAACATGTTAAAGCAAGTTGCAAGTGAAAATCTATGTCTCTGACTGAGTTTGCATTACTGTGATTTGACCTCTCTGCTGGCTGAGATAAGCTCATTTTCAACGTCCAATTTACAAAGTGATAAAAACAGATCCAGCCATAAAATGCATCATTCTTTTTTGTTTTAGACAACATTTCATGCACTGTTAAACATGTTAAAGCAAGTTGCAAGTGAAAATCTATGTCTCTGACTGAGTTTGCATTACTGTGATTTGACCTCTCTGCTGGCTGAGATAAGCTCATTTTCAACGTCCAATTCAGAATGTAATAAAACCAGATCCAGCTATAAAATGCATCATTCTTTTTTGTTTTAGACAACATTTCATGCACTGTTAAACATGTTAAAGCAAGTTGCAAGTGAAAATCTATGTATCTGACTGAGTTTGCATTACTGTGATTTGACCTCTCTGCTGGCTGAGATAAGCTCATTTTCAACGTCCAATTCAGAATGTAATAAAACCAGATCCAGCCATAAAATGGATCATTCTTTTTTGTTTTAGACAACATTTCATGCACTGTTAAACATGTTAAAGCAAGTTGCAAGTGAAAATCTATGTCTCTGACTGAGTTTGCATTACTGTGATTTGACCTCTCTGCTGGCTGAGATAAGCTCATTTTCAACGTCCAATTCAGAATGTAATAAAAACAGATCCAGCCATAAAATGCATCATTCTTTTTTGTTTTAGACAACATTTCATGCACTGTTAAACATGTTAAAGCAAGTTGCAAGTGAAAATCTATGTCTCTGACTGAGTTTGCATTACTGTGATTTGACCTCTCTGCTGGCTGAGATAAGCTCATTTGCAACGTCCAATTCAGAATGTAATAAAACCATATCCAGCTATAAAATGCATCATTCTTTTTTGTTTTAGACAACATTTCATGCACTGTTAAACATGTTAAAGCAAGTTGCAAGTGAAAATCTATGTCTCTGACTGAGTTTGCATTACTGTGATTTGACCTCTCTGCTGGCTGAGATAAGCTCATTTTCAACGTCCAATTCAGAATGTAATAAAAACAGATCCAGCCATAAAATGCATCATTCTTTTTTGTTTTAGACAACATTTCATGCACTGTTAAACATGTTAAAGCAAGTTGCAAGTGAAAATCTATGTCTCTGACTGAGTTTGCATTACTGTGATTTGACCTCTCTGCTGGCTGAGATAAGCTCATTTTCAACGTCCAATTCAGAATGTAATAAAACCAGATCCAGCTATAAAATGCATCATTCTTTTTTGTTTTAGACAACATTTCATGCACTGTTAAACATGTTAAAGCAAGTTGCAAGTGAAAATCTATGTCTCTGACTGAGTTTGCATTACTGTGATTTGACCTCTCTGCTGGCTGAGATAAGCTCATTTTCAACGTCCAATTCAGAATGTAATAAAACCAGATCCAGCCATAAAATGCATCATTCTTTTTTGTTTTAGACAACATTTCATGCACTGTTAAACATGTTAAAGCAAGTTGCAAGTGAAAATCTATGTCTCTGACTGAGTTTGCATTACTGTGATTTGACCTCTCTGCTGGCTGAGATAAGCTCATTTTCAACGTCCAATTCAGAATGTAATAAAACCAGATCCAGCTATAAAATGCATCATTCTTTTTTGTTTTAGACAACATTTCATGCACTGTTAAACATGTTAAAGCAAGTTGCAAGTGAAAATCTATGTCTCTGACTGAGTTTGCATTACTGTGATTTGACCTCTCTGCTGGCTGAGATAAGCTCATTTTCAACGTCCAATTCAGAATGTAATAAAACCAGATCCAGCCATAAAATGGATCATTCTTTTTTGTTTTAGACAACATTTCATGCACTGTTAAACATGTTAAAGCAAGTTGCAAGTGAAAATCTATGTCTCTGACTGAGTTTGCATTACTGTGATTTGACCTCTCTGCTGGCTGAGATAAGCTCATTTTCAACGTCCAATTCAGAAAGTGATAAAAACAGATCCAGCCATAAAATGCATCATTCTTTTTTGTTTTAGACAACATTTCATGCACTGTTAAACATGTTAAAGCAAGTTGCAAGTGAAAATCTATGTCTCTGACTGAGTTTGCATTACTGTGATTTGACCTTTCTGCTGGCTGAGATAAGCTCATTTTCAACGTCCAATTCAGAATGTAATAAAACCAAATCCAGCCATAAAATGCATCATTCTTTTTTGTTTTAGACAACATTTCATGCACTGTTAAACATGTTAAAGCAAGTTGCAAGTGAAAATCTATGTCTCTGACTGACTTTGCATTACTGTGATTTGACCTCTCTGCTGGCTGAGATAAGCTCATTTTCAACGTCCAATTTACAAAGTGATAAAAACAGATCCAGCCATAAAATGCATCATTCTTTTTTGTTTTAGACAACATTTCATGCACTGTTAAACATGTTAAAGCAAGTTGCAAGTGAAAATCTATGTCTCTGACTGAGTTTGCATTACTGTGATTTGACCTCTCTGCTGGCTGAGATAAGCTCATTTTCAACGTCCAATTCAGAATGTAATAAAACCAGATCCAGCTATAAAATGCATCATTCTTTTTTGTTTTAGACAACATTTCATGCACTGTTAAACATGTTAAAGCAAGTTGCAAGTGAAAATCTATGTCTCTGACTGAGTTTGCATTACTGTGATTTGACCTCTCTGCTGGCTGAGATAAGCTCATTTTCAACGTCCAATTCAGAATGTAATAAAACCAGATCCAGCTATAAAATGCATCATTCTTTTTTGTTTTAGACAACATTTCATGCACTGTTAAACATGTTAAAGCAAGTTGCAAGTGAAAATCTATGTCTCTGACTGAGTTTGCATTACTGTTATTTGACCTCTCTGCTGGCTGAGATGAGCTCATTTTCAACGTCCAATTCAGAATGTAATAAAACCAGATCCAGCTATAAAATGCATCATTCTTTATTGTTTTAGACAACATTTCCTGCACTGTTAAACATGTTAAAGCAAGTTGCAAGTGAAAATCTATGTCTCTGACTGAGTTTGCATTACTGTGATTTGACCTCTCTGCTGGCTGAGATAAGCTCATTTTCAACGTCCAATTCAGAATGTAATAAAAACAGATCCAGCCATAAAATGCATCATTCTTTTTTGTTTTAGACAACATTTCATGCACTGTTAAACATGTTAAAGCAAGTTGCAAGTGAAAATCTATGTCTCTGACTGAGTTTGCATTACTGTGATTTGACCTCTCTGCTGGCTGAGATAAGCTCATTTGCAACGTCCAATTCAGAATGTAATAAAACCATATCCAGCTATAAAATGCATCATTCTTTTTTGTTTTAGACAACATTTCATGCACTGTTAAACATGTTAAAGCAAGTTGCAAGTGAAAATCTATGTCTCTGACTGAGTTTGCATTACTGTGATTTGACCTCTCTGCTGGCTGAGATAAGCTCATTTTCAACGTCCAATTCAGAATGTAATAAAAACAGATCCAGCCATAAAATGGATCATTCTTTTTTGTTTTAGACAACATTTCATGCACTGTTAAACATGTTAAAGCAAGTTGCAAGTGAAAATCTATGTCTCTGACTGAGTTTGCATTACTGTGATTTGACCTCTCTGCTGGCTGAGATAAGCTCATTTTCAACGTCCAATTCAGAATGTAATAAAACCAGATCCAGCTATAAAATGCATCATTCTTTATTGTTTTAGACAACATTTCCTGCACTGTTAAACATGTTAAAGCAAGTTGCAAGTGAAAATCTATGTCTCTGACTGAGTTTGCATTACTGTGATTTGACCTCTCTGCTGGCTGAGATAAGCTCATTTTCAACGTCCAATTCAGAATGTAATAAAAACAGATCCAGCCATAAAATGCATCATTCTTTTTTGTTTTAGACAACATTTCATGCACTGTTAAACATGTTAAAGCAAGTTGCAAGTGAAAATCTATGTCTCTGACTGAGTTTGCATTACTGTGATTTGACCTCTCTGCTGGCTGAGATAAGCTCATTTGCAACGTCCAATTCAGAATGTAATAAAACCATATCCAGCTATAAAATGCATCATTCTTTTTTGTTTTAGACAACATTTCATGCACTGTTAAACATGTTAAAGCAAGTTGCAAGTGAAAATCTATGTCTCTGACTGAGTTTGCATTACTGTGATTTGACCTCTCTGCTGGCTGAGATAAGCTCATTTTCAACGTCCAATTCAGAATGTAATAAAAACAGATCCAGCCATAAAATGGATCATTCTTTTTTGTTTTAGACAACATTTCATGCACTGTTAAACATGTTAAAGCAAGTTGCAAGTGAAAATCTATGTCTCTGACTGAGTTTGCATTACTGTGATTTGACCTCTCTGCTGGCTGAGATAAGCTCATTTTCAACGTCCAATTCAGAATGTAATAAAACCAGATCCAGCTATAAAATGCATCATTCTTTTTTGTTTTAGACAACATTTCATGCACTGTTAAACATGTTAAAGCAAGTTGCAAGTGAAAATCTATGTCTCTGACTGAGTTTGCATTACTGTGATTTGACCTCTCTGCTGGCTGAGATAAGCTCATTTTCAACGTCCAATTCAGAAAGTGATAAAAACAGATCCAGCCATAAAATGCATCATTCTTTTTTGTTTTAGACAACATTTCATGCACTGTTAAACATGTTAAAGCAAGTTGCAAGTGAAAATCTATGTCTCTGACTGAGTTTGCATTACTGTGATTTGACCTTTCTGCTGGCTGAGATAAGCTCATTTTCAACGTCCAATTCAGAATGTAATAAAACCAAATCCAGCCATAAAATGCATCATTCTTTTTTGTTTTAGACAACATTTCATGCACTGTTAAACATGTTAAAGCAAGTTGCAAGTGAAAATCTATGTCTCTGACTGAGTTTGCATTACTGTGATTTGACCTCTCTGCTGGCTGAGATAAGCTCATTTTCAACGTCCAATTCAGAATGTAATAAAACCAGATCCAGCCATAAAATGGATCATTCTTTTTTGTTTTAGACAACATTTCATGCACTGTTAAACATGTTAAAGCAAGTTGCAAGTGAAAATCTATGTCTCTGACTGAGTTTGCATTACTGTGATTTGACCTCTCTGCTGGCTGAGATAAGCTCATTTTCAACGTCCAATTCAGAAAGTGATAAAAACAGATCCAGCCATAAAATGCATCATTCTTTTTTGTTTTAGACAACATTTCATGCACTGTTAAACATGTTAAAGCAAGTTGCAAGTGAAAATCTATGTCTCTGACTGAGTTTGCATTACTGTGATTTGACCTTTCTGCTGGCTGAGATAAGCTCATTTTCAACGTCCAATTCAGAATGTAATAAAACCAAATCCAGCCATATAATGCATCATTCTTTTTTGTTTTAGACAACATTTCATGCACTGTTAAACATGTTAAAGCAAGTTGCAAGTGAAAATCTATGTCTCTGACTGAGTTTGCATTACTGTGATTTGACCTCTCTGCTGGCTGAGATAAGCTCATTTTCAACGTCCAATTCAGAATGTAATAAAACCAGATCCAGCTATAAAATGCATCATTCTTTTTTGTTTTAGACAACATTTCATGCACTGTTAAACATGTTAAAGCAAGTTGCAAGTGAAAATCTATGTCTCTGACTGAGTTTGCATTACTGTGATTTGACCTCTCTGCTGGCTGAGATAAGCTCATTTTCAACGTCCAATTCAGAATGTAATAAAAACAGATCCAGCCATAAAATGGATCATTCTTTTTTGTTTTAGACAACATTTCATGCACTGTTAAACATGTTAAAGCAAGTTGCAAGTGAAAATCTATGTCTCTGACTGAGTTTGCATTACTGTGATTTGACCTCTCTGCTGGCTGAGATAAGCTCATTTTCAACGTCCAATTCAGAATGTAATAAAACCAGATCCAGCTATAAAATGCATCATTCTTTATTGTTTTAGACAACATTTCCTGCACTGTTAAACATGTTAAAGCAAGTTGCAAGTGAAAATCTATGTCTCTGACTGAGTTTGCATTACTGTGATTTGACCTCTCTGCTGGCTGAGATAAGCTCATTTTCAACGTCCAATTCAGAATGTAATAAAACCAGATCCAGCCATAAAATGGATCATTCTTTTTTGTTTTAGACAACATTTCATGCACTGTTAAACATGTTAAAGCAAGTTGCAAGTGAAAATCTATGTCTCTGACTGAGTTTGCATTACTGTGATTTGACCTCTCTGCTGGCTGAGATAAGCTCATTTTCAACGTCCAATTCAGAAAGTGATAAAAACAGATCCAGCCATAAAATGCATCATTCTTTTTTGTTTTAGACAACATTTCATGCACTGTTAAACATGTTAAAGCAAGTTGCAAGTGAAAATCTATGTCTCTGACTGAGTTTGCATTACTGTGATTTGACCTTTCTGCTGGCTGAGATAAGCTCATTTTCAACGTCCAATTCAGAATGTAATAAAACCAAATCCAGCCATAAAATGCATCATTCTTTTTTGTTTTAGACAACATTTCATGCACTGTTAAACATGTTAAAGCAAGTTGCAAGTGAAAATCTATGTCTCTGACTGACTTTGCATTACTGTGATTTGACCTCTCTGCTGGCTGAGATAAGCTCATTTTCAACGTCCAATTTACAAAGTGATAAAAACAGATCCAGCCATAAAATGCATCATTCTTTTTTGTTTTAGACAACATTTCATGCACTGTTAAACATGTTAAAGCAAGTTGCAAGTGAAAATCTATGTCTCTGACTGAGTTTGCATTACTGTGATTTGACCTCTCTGCTGGCTGAGATAAGCTCATTTTCAACGTCCAATTCAGAATGTAATAAAACCAGATCCAGCTATAAAATGCATCATTCTTTTTTGTTTTAGACAACATTTCATGCACTGTTAAACATGTTAAAGCAAGTTGCAAGTGAAAATCTATGTCTCTGACTGAGTTTGCATTACTGTGATTTGACCTCTCTGCTGGCTGAGATAAGCTCATTTTCAACGTCCAATTCAGAATGTAATAAAACCAGATCCAGCTATAAAATGCATCATTCTTTTTTGTTTTAGACAACATTTCATGCACTGTTAAACATGTTAAAGCAAGTTGCAAGTGAAAATCTATGTCTCTGACTGAGTTTGCATTACTGTTATTTGACCTCTCTGCTGGCTGAGATGAGCTCATTTTCAACGTCCAATTCAGAATGTAATAAAACCAGATCCAGCTATAAAATGCATCATTCTTTATTGTTTTAGACAACATTTCCTGCACTGTTAAACATGTTAAAGCAAGTTGCAAGTGAAAATCTATGTCTCTGACTGAGTTTGCATTACTGTGATTTGACCTCTCTGCTGGCTGAGATAAGCTCATTTTCAACGTCCAATTCAGAATGTAATAAAAACAGATCCAGCCATAAAATGCATCATTCTTTTTTGTTTTAGACAACATTTCATGCACTGTTAAACATGTTAAAGCAAGTTGCAAGTGAAAATCTATGTCTCTGACTGAGTTTGCATTACTGTGATTTGACCTCTCTGCTGGCTGAGATAAGCTCATTTGCAACGTCCAATTCAGAATGTAATAAAACCATATCCAGCTATAAAATGCATCATTCTTTTTTGTTTTAGACAACATTTCATGCACTGTTAAACATGTTAAAGCAAGTTGCAAGTGAAAATCTATGTCTCTGACTGAGTTTGCATTACTGTGATTTGACCTCTCTGCTGGCTGAGATAAGCTCATTTTCAACGTCCAATTCAGAATGTAATAAAAACAGATCCAGCCATAAAATGGATCATTCTTTTTTGTTTTAGACAACATTTCATGCACTGTTAAACATGTTAAAGCAAGTTGCAAGTGAAAATCTATGTCTCTGACTGAGTTTGCATTACTGTGATTTGACCTCTCTGCTGGCTGAGATAAGCTCATTTTCAACGTCCAATTCAGAATGTAATAAAACCAGATCCAGCTATAAAATGCATCATTCTTTATTGTTTTAGACAACATTTCCTGCACTGTTAAACATGTTAAAGCAAGTTGCAAGTGAAAATCTATGTCTCTGACTGAGTTTGCATTACTGTGATTTGACCTCTCTGCTGGCTGAGATAAGCTCATTTTCAACGTCCAATTCAGAATGTAATAAAAACAGATCCAGCCATAAAATGCATCATTCTTTTTTGTTTTAGACAACATTTCATGCACTGTTAAACATGTTAAAGCAAGTTGCAAGTGAAAATCTATGTCTCTGACTGAGTTTGCATTACTGTGATTTGACCTCTCTGCTGGCTGAGATAAGCTCATTTGCAACGTCCAATTCAGAATGTAATAAAACCATATCCAGCTATAAAATGCATCATTCTTTTTTGTTTTAGACAACATTTCATGCACTGTTAAACATGTTAAAGCAAGTTGCAAGTGAAAATCTATGTCTCTGACTGAGTTTGCATTACTGTGATTTGACCTCTCTGCTGGCTGAGATAAGCTCATTTTCAACGTCCAATTCAGAATGTAATAAAAACAGATCCAGCCATAAAATGGATCATTCTTTTTTGTTTTAGACAACATTTCATGCACTGTTAAACATGTTAAAGCAAGTTGCAAGTGAAAATCTATGTCTCTGACTGAGTTTGCATTACTGTGATTTGACCTCTCTGCTGGCTGAGATAAGCTCATTTTCAACGTCCAATTCAGAATGTAATAAAACCAGATCCAGCTATAAAATGCATCATTCTTTTTTGTTTTAGACAACATTTCATGCACTGTTAAACATGTTAAAGCAAGTTGCAAGTGAAAATCTATGTCTCTGACTGAGTTTGCATTACTGTGATTTGACCTCTCTGCTGGCTGAGATAAGCTCATTTTCAACGTCCAATTCAGAAAGTGATAAAAACAGATCCAGCCATAAAATGCATCATTCTTTTTTGTTTTAGACAACATTTCATGCACTGTTAAACATGTTAAAGCAAGTTGCAAGTGAAAATCTATGTCTCTGACTGAGTTTGCATTACTGTGATTTGACCTTTCTGCTGGCTGAGATAAGCTCATTTTCAACGTCCAATTCAGAATGTAATAAAACCAAATCCAGCCATAAAATGCATCATTCTTTTTTGTTTTAGACAACATTTCATGCACTGTTAAACATGTTAAAGCAAGTTGCAAGTGAAAATCTATGTCTCTGACTGAGTTTGCATTACTGTGATTTGACCTCTCTGCTGGCTGAGATAAGCTCATTTTCAACGTCCAATTCAGAATGTAATAAAACCAGATCCAGCCATAAAATGGATCATTCTTTTTTGTTTTAGACAACATTTCATGCACTGTTAAACATGTTAAAGCAAGTTGCAAGTGAAAATCTATGTCTCTGACTGAGTTTGCATTACTGTGATTTGACCTCTCTGCTGGCTGAGATAAGCTCATTTTCAACGTCCAATTCAGAAAGTGATAAAAACAGATCCAGCCATAAAATGCATCATTCTTTTTTGTTTTAGACAACATTTCATGCACTGTTAAACATGTTAAAGCAAGTTGCAAGTGAAAATCTATGTCTCTGACTGAGTTTGCATTACTGTGATTTGACCTTTCTGCTGGCTGAGATAAGCTCATTTTCAACGTCCAATTCAGAATGTAATAAAACCAAATCCAGCCATATAATGCATCATTCTTTTTTGTTTTAGACAACATTTCATGCACTGTTAAACATGTTAAAGCAAGTTGCAAGTGAAAATCTATGTCTCTGACTGAGTTTGCATTACTGTGATTTGACCTCTCTGCTGGCTGAGATAAGCTCATTTTCAACGTCCAATTCAGAATGTAATAAAACCAGATCCAGCTATAAAATGCATCATTCTTTTTTGTTTTAGACAACATTTCATGCACTGTTAAACATGTTAAAGCAAGTTGCAAGTGAAAATCTATGTCTCTGACTGAGTTTGCATTACTGTGATTTGACCTCTCTGCTGGCTGAGATAAGCTCATTTTCAACGTCCAATTCAGAATGTAATAAAAACAGATCCAGCCATAAAATGGATCATTCTTTTTTGTTTTAGACAACATTTCATGCACTGTTAAACATGTTAAAGCAAGTTGCAAGTGAAAATCTATGTCTCTGACTGAGTTTGCATTACTGTGATTTGACCTCTCTGCTGGCTGAGATAAGCTCATTTTCAACGTCCAATTCAGAATGTAATAAAACCAGATCCAGCTATAAAATGCATCATTCTTTATTGTTTTAGACAACATTTCCTGCACTGTTAAACATGTTAAAGCAAGTTGCAAGTGAAAATCTATGTCTCTGACTGAGTTTGCATTACTGTGATTTGACCTCTCTGCTGGCTGAGATAAGCTCATTTTCAACGTCCAATTCAGAATGTAATAAAAACAGATCCAGCCATAAAATGCATCATTCTTTTTTGTTTTAGACAACATTTCATGCACTGTTAAACATGTTAAAGCAAGTTGCAAGTGAAAATCTATGTCTCTGACTGAGTTTGCATTACTGTGATTTGACCTCTCTGCTGGCTGAGATAAGCTCATTTGCAACGTCCAATTCAGAATGTAATAAAACCATATCCAGCTATAAAATGCATCATTCTTTTTTGTTTTAGACAACATTTCATGCACTGTTAAACATGTTAAAGCAAGTTGCAAGTGAAAATCTATGTCTCTGACTGAGTTTGCATTACTGTGATTTGACCTCTCTGCTGGCTGAGATAAGCTCATTTTCAACGTCCAATTCAGAATGTAATAAAAACAGATCCAGCCATAAAATGGATCATTCTTTTTTGTTTTAGACAACATTTCATGCACTGTTAAACATGTTAAAGCAAGTTGCAAGTGAAAATCTATGTCTCTGACTGAGTTTGCATTACTGTGATTTGACCTCTCTGCTGGCTGAGATAAGCTCATTTTCAACGTCCAATTCAGAAAGTGATAAAAACAGATCCAGCCATAAAATGCATCATTCTTTTTTGTTTTAGACAACATTTCATGCACTGTTAAACATGTTAAAGCAAGTTGCAAGTGAAAATCTATGTCTCTGACTGAGTTTGCATTACTGTGATTTGACCTTTCTGCTGGCTGAGATAAGCTCATTTTCAACGTCCAATTCAGAATGTAATAAAACCAAATCCAGCCATAAAATGCATCATTCTTTTTTGTTTTAGACAACATTTCATGCACTGTTAAACATGTTAAAGCAAGTTGCAAGTGAAAATCTATGTCTCTGACTGAGTTTGCATTACTGTGATTTGACCTCTCTGCTGGCTGAGATAAGCTCATTTTCAACGTCCAATTCAGAATGTAATAAAACCAGATCCAGCTATAAAATGCATCATTCTTTTTTGTTTTAGACAACATTTCATGCACTGTTAAACATGTTAAAGCAAGTTGCAAGTGAAAATCTATGTCTCTGACTGAGTTTGCATTACTGTGATTTGACCTCTCTGCTGGCTGAGATAAGCTCATTTTCAACGTCCAATTCAGAATGTAATAAAAACAGATCCAGCCATAAAATGCATCATTCTTTTTTGTTTTAGACAACATTTCATGCACTGTTAAACATGTTAAAGCAAGTTGCAAGTAAAAATCTATGTCTCTGACTGAGTTTGCATTACTGTGATTTGACCTCTCTGCTGGCTGAGATAAGCTCATTTTCAACGTCCAATTCAGAATGTAATAAAACCAGATCCAGCCATAAAATGGATCATTCTTTATTGTTTTAGACAACATTTCATGCACTGTTAAACATGTTAAAGCAAGTTGCAAGTGAAAATCTATGTCTCTGACTGAGTTTGCATTACTGTGATTTGACCTCTCTGCTGGCTGAGATAAGCTCATTTTCAACGTCCAATTCAGAATGTAATAAAAACAGATCCAGCCATAAAATGCATCATTCTTTTTTGTTTTAGACAACATTTCATGCACTGTTAAACATGTTAAAGCAAGTTGCAAGTGAAAATCTATGTCTCTGACTGAGTTTGCATTACTGTGATTTGACCTCTCTGCTGGCTGAGATAAGCTCATTTTCAACGTCCAATTCAGAATGTAATAAAACCATATCCAGCTATAAAATGCATCATTCTTTTTTGTTTTAGACAACATTTCATGCACTGTTAAACATGTTAAAGCAAGTTGCAAGTGAAAATCTATGTCTCTGACTGAGTTTGCATTACTGTGATTTGACCTCTCTGCTGGCTGAGATAAGCTCATTTTCAACGTCCAATTCAGAATGTAATAAAACCAGATCCAGCTATAAAATGCATCATTCTTTTTTGTTTTAGACAACATTTCATGCACTGTTAAACATGTTAAAGCAAGTTGCAAGTGAAAATCTATGTCTCTGACTGAGTTTGCATTACTGTGATTTGACCTCTCTGCTGGCTGAGATAAGCTCATTTTCAACGTCCAATTCAGAATGTAATAAAAACAGATCCAGCCATAAAATGCATCATTCTTTTTTGTTTTAGACAACATTTCATGCACTGTTAAACATGTTAAAGCAAGTTGCAAGTAAAAATCTATGTCTCTGACTGAGTTTGCATTACTGTGATTTGACCTCTCTGCTGGCTGAGATAAGCTCATTTTCAACGTCCAATTCAGAATGTAATAAAACCAGATCCAGCCATAAAATGGATCATTCTTTTTTGTTTTAGACAACATTTCATGCACTGTTAAACATGTTAAAGCAAGTTGCAAGTGAAAATCTATGTCTCTGACTGAGTTTGCATTACTGTGATTTGACCTCTCTGCTGGCTGAGATAAGCTCATTTTCAACGTCCAATTCAGAAAGTGATAAAAACAGATCCAGCCATAAAATGCATCATTCTTTTTTGTTTTAGACAACATTTCATGCACTGTTAAACATGTTAAAGCAAGTTGCAAGTGAAAATCTATGTCTCTGACTGAGTTTGCATTACTGTGATTTGACCTCTCTGCTGGCTGAGATAAGCTCATTTTCAACGTCCAATTTACAAAGTGATAAAAACAGATCCAGCCATAAAATGCATCATTCTTTTTTGTTTTAGACAACATTTCATGCACTGTTAAACATGTTAAAGCAAGTTGCAAGTGAAAATCTATGTCTCTGACTGAGTTTGCATTACTGTGATTTGACCTCTCTGCTGGCTGAGATAAGCTCATTTTCAACGTCCAATTCAGAATGTAATAAAACCAGATCCAGCTATAAAATGCATCATTCTTTTTTGTTTTAGACAACATTTCATGCACTGTTAAACATGTTAAAGCAAGTTGCAAGTGAAAATCTATGTCTCTGACTGAGTTTGCATTACTGTGATTTGACCTCTCTGCTGGCTGAGATAAGCTCATTTTCAACGTCCAATTCAGAATGTAATAAAAACAGATCCAGCCATAAAATGCATCATTCTTTTTTGTTTTAGACAACATTTCATGCACTGTTAAACATGTTAAAGCAAGTTGCAAGTGAAAATCTATGTCTCTGACTGAGTTTGCATTACTGTGATTTGACCTCTCTGCTGGCTGAGATAAGCTCATTTTCAACGTCCAATTCAGAATGTAATAAAACCAGATCCAGCTATAAAATGGATCATTCTTTTTTGTTTCAGACAACATTTCATGCACTGTTAAACATGTTAAAGCAAGTTGCAAGTGAAAATCTATGTCTCTGCCTGAGTTTGCATTACTGTGATTTGACCTCTCTGCTGGCTGAGATAAGCTCATTTTCAACGTCCAATTCAGAATGTAATAAAACCAGATCCAGCTATAAAATGCATCATTCTTTTTAGTTTTAGACAACATTTCATGCACTGTTAAACATGTTAAAGCAAGTTGCAAGTGAAAATCTATGTCTCTGACTGAGTTTGCATTACTGTGATTTGACCTCTCTGCTGGCTGAGATAAGCTCATTTTCAACGTCCAATTCAGAATGTAATAAAAACAGATCCAGCCATAAAATGCATCATTCTTTTTTGTTTTAGACAACATTTCATGCACTGTTAAACATGTTAAAGCAAGTTGCAAGTAAAAATCTATGTCTCTGACTGAGTTTGCATTACTGTGATTTGACCTCTCTGCTGGCTGAGATAAGCTCATTTTCAAAGTCCAATTCAGAATGTAATAAAACCAAATCCAGCCATAAAATGCATCATTCTTTTTTGTTTTAGACAACATTTCATGCACTGTTAAACATGTTAAAGCAAGTTGCAAGTGAAAATCTATGTCTCTGACTGAGTTTGCATTACTGTGATTTGACCTCTCTGCTGGCTGAGATAAGCTCATTTTCAACGTCCAATTTACAAAGTGATAAAAACAGATCCAGCCATCAAATGCATCATTCTTTTTTGTTTTAGACAACATTTCATGCACTGTTAAACATGTTAAAGCAAGTTGCAAGTGAAAATCTATGTCTCTGACTGAGTTTGCATTACTGTGATTTGACCTCTCTGCTGGCTGAGATAAGCTCATTTTCAACGTCCAATTCAGAATGTAATAAAACCAGATCCAGCTATAAAATGCATCATTCTTTTTTGTTTTAGACAACATTTCATGCACTGTTAAACATGTTAAAGCAAGTTGCAAGTGAAAATCTATGTCTCTGACTGAGTTTGCATTACTGTGATTTGACCTCTCTGCTGGCTGAGATAAGCTCATTTTCAACGTCCAATTCAGAATGTAATAAAACCAGATCCAGCTATAAAATGCATCATTCTTTTTTGTTTTAGACAACATTTCATGCACTGTTAAACATGTTAAAGCAAGTTGCAAGTGAAAATCTATGTCTCTGACTGAGTTTGCATTACTGTGATTTGACCTCTCTGCTGGCTGAGATAAGCTCATTTTCAACGTCCAATTCAGAATGTAATAAAACCAGATCCAGCTATAAAATGCATCATTCTTTTTTGTTTTAGACAACATTTCATGCACTGTTAAACATGTTAAAGCAAGTTGCAAGTGAAAATCTATGTCTCTGACTGAGTTTGCATTACTGTGATTTGACCTCTCTGCTGGCTGAGATAAGCTCATTTTCAACGTCCAATTTACAAAGTGATAAAAACAGATCCAGCCATAAAATGCATCATTCTTTTTTGTTTTAGACAACATTTCATGCACTGTTAAACATGTTAAAGCAAGTTGCAAGTGAAAATCTATGTCTCTGACTGAGTTTGCATTACTGTGATTTGACCTCTCTGCTGGCTGAGATAAGCTCATTTTCAACGTCCAATTCAGAATGTAATAAAACCAGATCCAGCTATAAAATGCATCATTCTTTTTTGTTTTAGACAACATTTCATGCACTGTTAAACATGTTAAGGCAAGTTGCAAGTGAAAATCTATGTCTCTGACTGAGTTTGCATTACTGTGATTTGACCTCTCTGCTGGCTGAGATAAGCTCATTTTCAACGTCCAATTCAGAATGTAATAAAAACAGATCCAGCCATAAAATGCATCATTCTTTTTTGTTTTAGACAACATTTCATGCACTGTTAAACATGTTAAAGCAAGTTGCAAGTGAAAATCTATGTCTCTGACTGAGTTTGCATTACTGTGATTTGACCTCTCTGCTGGCTGAGATAAGCTCATTTGCAACGTCCAATTCAGAATGTAATAAAACCATATCCAGCTATAAAATGCATCATTCTTTTTTGTTTTAGACAACATTTCATGCACTGTTAAACATGTTAAAGCAAGTTGCAAGTGAAAATCTATGTCTCTGACTGAGTTTGCATTACTGTGATTTGACCTCTCTGCTGGCTGAGATAAGCTCATTTTCAACGTCCAATTCAGAATGTAATAAAAACAGATCCAGCCATAAAATGGATCATTCTTTTTTGTTTTAGACAACATTTCATGCACTGTTAAACATGTTAAAGCAAGTTGCAAGTGAAAATCTATGTCTCTGACTGAGTTTGCATTACTGTGATTTGACCTCTCTGCTGGCTGAGATAAGCTCATTTTCAACGTCCAATTCAGAATGTAATAAAACCAGATCCAGCTATAAAATGCATCATTCTTTTTTGTTTTAGACAACATTTCATGCACTGTTAAACATGTTAAAGCAAGTTGCAAGTGAAAATCTATGTCTCTGACTGAGTTTGCATTACTGTGATTTGACCTCTCTGCTGGCTGAGATAAGCTCATTTTCAACGTCCAATTCAGAATGTAATAAAACCAGATCCAGCCATAAAATGGATCATTCTTTTTTGTTTTAGACAACATTTCATGCACTGTTAAACATGTTAAAGCAAGTTGCAAGTGAAAATCTATGTCTCTGACTGAGTTTGCATTACTGTGATTTGACCTCTCTGCTGGCTGAGATAAGCTCATTTTCAACGTCCAATTCAGAAAGTGATAAAAACAGATCCAGCCATAAAATGCATCATTCTTTTTTGTTTTAGACAACATTTCATGCACTGTTAAACATGTTAAAGCAAGTTGCAAGTGAAAATCTATGTCTCTGACTGAGTTTGCATTACTGTGATTTGACCTTTCTGCTGGCTGAGATAAGCTCATTTTCAACGTCCAATTCAGAATGTAATAAAACCAAATCCAGCCATAAAATGCATCATTCTTTTTTGTTTTAGACAACATTTCATGCACTGTTAAACATGTTAAAGCAAGTTGCAAGTGAAAATCTATGTCTCTGACTGAGTTTGCATTACTGTGATTTGACCTCTCTGCTGGCTGAGATAAGCTCATTTTCAACGTCCAATTCAGAATGTAATAAAACCAGATCCAGCTATAAAATGCATCATTCTTTTTTGTTTTAGACAACATTTCATGCACTGTTAAACATGTTAAAGCAAGTTGCAAGTGAAAATCTATGTCTCTGACTGAGTTTGCATTACTGTGATTTGACCTCTCTGCTGGCTGAGATAAGCTCATTTTCAACGTCCAATTCAGAATGTAATAAAAACAGATCCAGCCATAAAATGCATCATTCTTTTTTGTTTTAGACAACATTTCATGCACTGTTAAACATGTTAAAGCAAGTTGCAAGTGAAAATCTATGTCTCTGACTGAGTTTGCATTACTGTGATTTGACCTCTCTGCTGGCTGAGATAAGCTCATTTTCAACGTCCAATTCAGAATGTAATAAAACCAGATCCAGCCATAAAATGGATCATTCTTTTTTGTTTTAGACAACATTTCATGCACTGTTAAACATGTTAAAGCAAGTTGCAAGTGAAAATCTATGTCTCTGACTGAGTTTGCATTACTGTGATTTGACCTCTCTGCTGGCTGAGATAAGCTCATTTTCAACGTCCAATTCAGAATGTAATAAAACCAGATCCAGCTATAAAATGCATCATTCTTTTTTGTTTTAGACAACATTTCATGCACTGTTAAACATGTTAAAGCAAGTTGCAAGTGAAAATCTATGTCTCTGACTGAGTTTGCATTACTGTGATTTGACCTCTCTGCTGGCTGAGATAAGCTCATTTTCAACGTCCAATTCAGAATGTAATAAAACCAGATCCAGCCATAAAATGGATCATTCTTTTTTGTTTTAGACAACATTTCATGCACTGTTAAACATGTTAAAGCAAGTTGCAAGTGAAAATCTATGTCTCTGACTGAGTTTGCATTACTGTGATTTGACCTCTCTGCTGGCTGAGATAAGCTCATTTTCAACGTCCAATTCAGAAAGTGATAAAAACAGATCCAGCCATAAAATGCATCATTCTTTTTTGTTTTAGACAACATTTCATGCACTGTTAAACATGTTAAAGCAAGTTGCAAGTGAAAATCTATGTCTCTGACTGAGTTTGCATTACTGTGATTTGACCTTTCTGCTGGCTGAGATAAGCTCATTTTCAACGTCCAATTCAGAATGTAATAAAACCAAATCCAGCCATAAAATGCATCATTCTTTTTTGTTTTAGACAACATTTCATGCACTGTTAAACATGTTAAAGCAAGTTGCAAGTGAAAATCTATGTCTCTGACTGAGTTTGCATTACTGTGATTTGACCTCTCTGCTGGCTGAGATAAGCTCATTTTCAACGTCCAATTCAGAATGTAATAAAACCAGATCCAGCTATAAAATGCATCATTCTTTTTTGTTTTAGACAACATTTCATGCACTGTTAAACATGTTAAAGCAAGTTGCAAGTGAAAATCTATGTCTCTGACTGAGTTTGCATTACTGTGATTTGACCTCTCTGCTGGCTGAGATAAGCTCATTTTCAACGTCCAATTCAGAATGTAATAAAAACAGATCCAGCCATAAAATGCATCATTCTTTTTTGTTTTAGACAACATTTCATGCACTGTTAAACATGTTAAAGCAAGTTGCAAGTGAAAATCTATGTCTCTGACTGAGTTTGCATTACTGTGATTTGACCTCTCTGCTGGCTGAGATAAGCTCATTTTCAACGTCCAATTCAGAATGTAATAAAACCAGATCCAGCCATAAAATGGATCATTCTTTTTTGTTTTAGACAACATTTCATGCACTGTTAAACATGTTAAAGCAAGTTGCAAGTGAAAATCTATGTCTCTGACTGAGTTTGCATTACTGTGATTTGACCTCTCTGCTGGCTGAGATAAGCTCATTTTCAACGTCCAATTCAGAAAGTGATAAAAACAGATCCAGCCATAAAATGCATCATTCTTTTTTGTTTTAGACAACATTTCATGCACTGTTAAACATGTTAAAGCAAGTTGCAAGTGAAAATCTATGTCTCTGACTGAGTTTGCATTACTGTGATTTGACCTCTCTGCTGGCTGAGATAAGCTCATTTTCAACGTCCAATTTACAAAGTGATAAAAACAGATCCAGCCATAAAATGCATCATTCTTTTTTGTTTTAGACAACATTTCATGCACTGTTAAACATGTTAAAGCAAGTTGCAAGTGAAAATCTATGTCTCTGACTGAGTTTGCATTACTGTGATTTGACCTCTCTGCTGGCTGAGATAAGCTCATTTTCAACGTCCAATTCAGAATGTAATAAAACCAGATCCAGCTATAAAATGCATCATTCTTTTTTGTTTTAGACAACATTTCATGCACTGTTAAACATGTTAAAGCAAGTTGCAAGTGAAAATCTATGTCTCTGACTGAGTTTGCATTACTGTGATTTGACCTCTCTGCTGGCTGAGATAAGCTCATTTTCAACGTCCAATTCAGAATGTAATAAAAACAGATCCAGCCATAAAATGCATCATTCTTTTTTGTTTTAGACAACATTTCATGCACTGTTAAACATGTTAAAGCAAGTTGCAAGTGAAAATCTATGTCTCTGACTGAGTTTGCATTACTGTGATTTGACCTCTCTGCTGGCTGAGATAAGCTCATTTTCAACGTCCAATTCAGAATGTAATAAAACCAGATCCAGCTATAAAATGGATCATTCTTTTTTGTTTCAGACAACATTTCATGCACTGTTAAACATGTTAAAGCAAGTTGCAAGTGAAAATCTATGTCTCTGCCTGAGTTTGCATTACTGTGATTTGACCTCTCTGCTGGCTGAGATAAGCTCATTTTCAACGTCCAATTCAGAATGTAATAAAACCAGATCCAGCTATAAAATGCATCATTCTTTTTAGTTTTAGACAACATTTCATGCACTGTTAAACATGTTAAAGCAAGTTGCAAGTGAAAATCTATGTCTCTGACTGAGTTTGCATTACTGTGATTTGACCTCTCTGCTGGCTGAGATAAGCTCATTTTCAACGTCCAATTCAGAATGTAATAAAAACAGATCCAGCCATAAAATGCATCATTCTTTTTTGTTTTAGACAACATTTCATGCACTGTTAAACATGTTAAAGCAAGTTGCAAGTAAAAATCTATGTCTCTGACTGAGTTTGCATTACTGTGATTTGACCTCTCTGCTGGCTGAGATAAGCTCATTTTCAAAGTCCAATTCAGAATGTAATAAAACCAAATCCAGCCATAAAATGCATCATTCTTTTTTGTTTTAGACAACATTTCATGCACTGTTAAACATGTTAAAGCAAGTTGCAAGTGAAAATCTATGTCTCTGACTGAGTTTGCATTACTGTGATTTGACCTCTCTGCTGGCTGAGATAAGCTCATTTTCAACGTCCAATTTACAAAGTGATAAAAACAGATCCAGCCATCAAATGCATCATTCTTTTTTGTTTTAGACAACATTTCATGCACTGTTAAACATGTTAAAGCAAGTTGCAAGTGAAAATCTATGTCTCTGACTGAGTTTGCATTACTGTGATTTGACCTCTCTGCTGGCTGAGATAAGCTCATTTTCAACGTCCAATTCAGAATGTAATAAAACCAGATCCAGCTATAAAATGCATCATTCTTTTTTGTTTTAGACAACATTTCATGCACTGTTAAACATGTTAAAGCAAGTTGCAAGTGAAAATCTATGTCTCTGACTGAGTTTGCATTACTGTGATTTGACCTCTCTGCTGGCTGAGATAAGCTCATTTTCAACGTCCAATTCAGAATGTAATAAAACCAGATCCAGCTATAAAATGCATCATTCTTTTTTGTTTTAGACAACATTTCATGCACTGTTAAACATGTTAAAGCAAGTTGCAAGTGAAAATCTATGTCTCTGACTGAGTTTGCATTACTGTGATTTGACCTCTCTGCTGGCTGAGATAAGCTCATTTTCAACGTCCAATTCAGAATGTAATAAAACCAGATCCAGCTATAAAATGCATCATTCTTTTTTGTTTTAGACAACATTTCATGCACTGTTAAACATGTTAAAGCAAGTTGCAAGTGAAAATCTATGTCTCTGACTGAGTTTGCATTACTGTGATTTGACCTCTCTGCTGGCTGAGATAAGCTCATTTTCAACGTCCAATTTACAAAGTGATAAAAACAGATCCAGCCATAAAATGCATCATTCTTTTTTGTTTTAGACAACATTTCATGCACTGTTAAACATGTTAAAGCAAGTTGCAAGTGAAAATCTATGTCTCTGACTGAGTTTGCATTACTGTGATTTGACCTCTCTGCTGGCTGAGATAAGCTCATTTTCAACGTCCAATTCAGAATGTAATAAAACCAGATCCAGCTATAAAATGCATCATTCTTTTTTGTTTTAGACAACATTTCATGCACTGTTAAACATGTTAAGGCAAGTTGCAAGTGAAAATCTATGTCTCTGACTGAGTTTGCATTACTGTGATTTGACCTCTCTGCTGGCTGAGATAAGCTCATTTTCAACGTCCAATTCAGAAAGTGATAAAAACAGATCCAGCCATAAAATGCATCATTCTTTTTTGTTTTAGACAACATTTCATGCACTGTTAAACATGTTAAAGCAAGTTGCAAGTGAAAATTTATGTCTCTGACTGAGTTTGCATTACTGTGATTTGACCTCTCTGCTGGCTGAGATAAGCTCATTTTCAACGTCCAATTCAGAATGTAATAAAACCAGATCCAGCTATAAAATGCATCATTCTTTATTGTTTTAGACAACATTTCCTGCACTGTTAAACATGTTAAATCAAGTTGCAAGTGAAAATCTATGTCTTTGACTGAGTTTGCATTACTGTGATTTGACCTCTCTGCTGGCTGAGATAAGCTCATTTTCAACGTCCAATTCAGATTGTAATAAAAACAGATCCAGCCATAAAATGCATCATTCTTTTTTGTTTTAGACAACATTTCATGCACTGTTAAACATGTTAAAGCAAGTTGCAAGTGAAAATCTATGTCTCTGACTGAGTTTGCATTACTGTGATTTGACCTCTCTGCTGGCTGAGATAAGCTCATTTTCAACGTCCAATTCAGAATGTAATAAAACCAGATCCAGCTATAAAATGCATCATTCTTTTTTGTTTTAGACAACATTTCATGCACTGTTAAACATGTTAAAGCAAGTTGCAAGTGAAAATCTATGTCTCTGACTGAGTTTGCATTACTGTGATTTGACCTCTCTGCTGGCTGAGATAAGCTCATTTTCAACGTCCAATTCAGAATGTGATAAAACCAGATCCAGCTATAAAACGCATCATTCTTTTTTGTTTTAGACAACATTTCATGCACTGTTAAACATGTTAAAGCAAGTTGCAAGTGAAAATCTATGTCTCTGACTGAGTTTGCATTACTGTGATTTGACCTTTCTGCTGGCTGAGATAAGCTCATTTTCAACGTCCAATTCAGAATGTAATAAAACCAAATCCAGCCATAAAATGCATCATTCTTTTTTGTTTTAGACAACATTTCATGCACTGTTAAACATGTTAAAGCAAGTTGCAAGTGAAAATCTATGTCTCTGACTGAGTTTGCATTACTGTGATTTGACCTCTCTGCTGGCTGAGATAAGCTCATTTTCAACGTCCAATTCAGAATGTAATAAAACCAGATCCAGCTATAAAATGCATCATTCTTTTTTGTTTTAGACAACATTTCATGCACTGTTAAACATGTTAAAGCAAGTTGCAAGTGAAAATCTATGTCTCTGACTGAGTTTGCATTACTGTGATTTGACCTCTCTGCTGGCTGAGATAAGCTCATTTTCAACGTCCAATTCAGAATGTAATAAAAACAGATCCAGCCATAAAATGCATCATTCTTTTTTGTTTTAGACAACATTTCATGCACTGTTAAACATGTTAAAGCAAGTTGCAAGTGAAAATCTATGTCTCTGACTGAGTTTGCATTACTGTGATTTGACCTCTCTGCTGGCTGAGATAAGCTCATTTTCAACGTCCAATTCAGAATGTAATAAAACCAGATCCAGCCATAAAATGGATCATTCTTTTTTGTTTTAGACAACATTTCATGCACTGTTAAACATGTTAAAGCAAGTTGCAAGTGAAAATCTATGTCTCTGACTGAGTTTGCATTACTGTGATTTGACCTCTCTGCTGGCTGAGATAAGCTCATTTTCAACGTCCAATTCAGAAAGTGATAAAAACAGATCCAGCCATAAAATGCATCATTCTTTTTTGTTTTAGACAACATTTCATGCACTGTTAAACATGTTAAAGCAAGTTGCAAGTGAAAATCTATGTCTCTGACTGAGTTTGCATTACTGTGATTTGACCTCTCTGCTGGCTGAGATAAGCTCATTTTCAACGTCCAATTTACAAAGTGATAAAAACAGATCCAGCCATAAAATGCATCATTCTTTTTTGTTTTAGACAACATTTCATGCACTGTTAAACATGTTAAAGCAAGTTGCAAGTGAAAATCTATGTCTCTGACTGAGTTTGCATTACTGTGATTTGACCTCTCTGCTGGCTGAGATAAGCTCATTTTCAACGTCCAATTCAGAATGTAATAAAACCAGATCCAGCTATAAAATGCATCATTCTTTTTTGTTTTAGACAACATTTCATGCACTGTTAAACATGTTAAAGCAAGTTGCAAGTGAAAATCTATGTCTCTGACTGAGTTTGCATTACTGTGATTTGACCTCTCTGCTGGCTGAGATAAGCTCATTTTCAACGTCCAATTCAGAATGTAATAAAAACAGATCCAGCCATAAAATGCATCATTCTTTTTTGTTTTAGACAACATTTCATGCACTGTTAAACATGTTAAAGCAAGTTGCAAGTGAAAATCTATGTCTCTGACTGAGTTTGCATTACTGTGATTTGACCTCTCTGCTGGCTGAGATAAGCTCATTTTCAACGTCCAATTCAGAATGTAATAAAACCAGATCCAGCTATAAAATGGATCATTCTTTTTTGTTTCAGACAACATTTCATGCACTGTTAAACATGTTAAAGCAAGTTGCAAGTGAAAATCTATGTCTCTGCCTGAGTTTGCATTACTGTGATTTGACCTCTCTGCTGGCTGAGATAAGCTCATTTTCAACGTCCAATTCAGAATGTAATAAAACCAGATCCAGCTATAAAATGCATCATTCTTTTTAGTTTTAGATAACATTTCATGCACTGTTAAACATGTTAAAGCAAGTTGCAAGTGAAAATCTATGTCTCTGACTGAGTTTGCATTACTGTGATTTGACCTCTCTGCTGGCTGAGATAAGCTCATTTTCAACGTCCAATTCAGAATGTAATAAAAACAGATCCAGCCATAAAATGCATCATTCTTTTTTGTTTTAGACAACATTTCATGCACTGTTAAACATGTTAAAGCAAGTTGCAAGTAAAAATCTATGTCTCTGACTGAGTTTGCATTACTGTGATTTGACCTCTCTGCTGGCTGAGATAAGCTCATTTTCAAAGTCCAATTCAGAATGTAATAAAACCAAATCCAGCCATAAAATGCATCATTCTTTTTTGTTTTAGACAACATTTCATGCACTGTTAAACATGTTAAAGCAAGTTGCAAGTGAAAATCTATGTCTCTGACTGAGTTTGCATTACTGTGATTTGACCTCTCTGCTGGCTGAGATAAGCTCATTTTCAACGTCCAATTTACAAAGTGATAAAAACAGATCCAGCCATCAAATGCATCATTCTTTTTTGTTTTAGACAACATTTCATGCACTGTTAAACATGTTAAAGCAAGTTGCAAGTGAAAATCTATGTCTCTGACTGAGTTTGCATTACTGTGATTTGACCTCTCTGCTGGCTGAGATAAGCTCATTTTCAACGTCCAATTCAGAATGTAATAAAACCAGATCCAGCTATAAAATGCATCATTCTTTTTTGTTTTAGACAACATTTCATGCACTGTTAAACATGTTAAAGCAAGTTGCAAGTGAAAATCTATGTCTCTGACTGAGTTTGCATTACTGTGATTTGACCTCTCTGCTGGCTGAGATAAGCTCATTTTCAACGTCCAATTCAGAATGTAATAAAACCAGATCCAGCTATAAAATGCATCATTCTTTTTTGTTTTAGACAACATTTCATGCACTGTTAAACATGTTAAAGCAAGTTGCAAGTGAAAATCTATGTCTCTGACTGAGTTTGCATTACTGTGATTTGACCTCTCTGCTGGCTGAGATAAGCTCATTTTCAACGTCCAATTCAGAATGTAATAAAACCAGATCCAGCTATAAAATGCATCATTCTTTTTTGTTTTAGACAACATTTCATGCACTGTTAAACATGTTAAAGCAAGTTGCAAGTGAAAATCTATGTCTCTGACTGAGTTTGCATTACTGTGATTTGACCTCTCTGCTGGCTGAGATAAGCTCATTTTCAACGTCCAATTTACAAAGTGATAAAAACAGATCCAGCCATAAAATGCATCATTCTTTTTTGTTTTAGACAACATTTCATGCACTGTTAAACATGTTAAAGCAAGTTGCAAGTGAAAATCTATGTCTCTGACTGAGTTTGCATTACTGTGATTTGACCTCTCTGCTGGCTGAGATAAGCTCATTTTCAACGTCCAATTCAGAATGTAATAAAACCAGATCCAGCTATAAAATGCATCATTCTTTTTTGTTTTAGACAACATTTCATGCACTGTTAAACATGTTAAGGCAAGTTGCAAGTGAAAATCTATGTCTCTGACTGAGTTTGCATTACTGTGATTTGACCTCTCTGCTGGCTGAGATAAGCTCATTTTCAACGTCCAATTCAGAAAGTGATAAAAACAGATCCAGCCATAAAATGCATCATTCTTTTTTGTTTTAGACAACATTTCATGCACTGTTAAACATGTTAAAGCAAGTTGCAAGTGAAAATTTATGTCTCTGACTGAGTTTGCATTACTGTGATTTGACCTCTCTGCTGGCTGAGATAAGCTCATTTTCAACGTCCAATTCAGAATGTAATAAAACCAGATCCAGCTATAAAATGCATCATTCTTTATTGTTTTAGACAACATTTCCTGCACTGTTAAACATGTTAAATCAAGTTGCAAGTGAAAATCTATGTCTCTGACTGAGTTTGCATTACTGTGATTTGACCTCTCTGCTGGCTGAGATAAGCTCATTTTCAACGTCCAATTCAGATTGTAATAAAAACAGATCCAGCCATAAAATGCATCATACTTTTTTGTTTTAGACAACATTTCATGCACTGTTAAACATGTTAAAGCAAGTTGCAAGTGAAAATCTATGTCTCTGACTGAGTTTGCATTACTGTGATTTGACCTCTCTGCTGGCTGAGATAAGCTCATTTTCAACGTCCAATTCAGAATGTAATAAAACCAGATCCAGCTATAAAATGCATCATTCTTTTTTGTTTTAGACAACATTTCATGCACTGTTAAACATGTTAAAGCAAGTTGCAAGTGAAAATCTATGTCTCTGACTGAGTTTGCATTACTGTGATTTGACCTCTCTGCTGGCTGAGATAAGCTCATTTTCAACGTCCAATTCAGAATGTGATAAAACCAGATCCAGCTATAAAATGCATCATTCTTTTTTGTTTTAGACAACATTTCATGCACTGTTAAACATGTTAAAGCAAGTTGCAAGTGAAAATCTATGTCTCTGACTGAGTTTGCATTACTGTGATTTGACCTCTCTGCTGGCTGAGATAAGCTCATTTTCAACGTCCAATTCAGAAAGTGATAAAAACAGATCCAGCCATAAAATGCATCATTCTTTTTTGTTTTAGACAACATTTCATGCACTGTTAAACATGTTAAAGCAAGTTGCAAGTGAAAATCTATGTCTCTGACTGAGTTTGCATTACTGTGATTTGACCTCTCTGCTGGCTGAGATAAGCTCATTTTCAACGTCCAATTCAGAATGTAATAAAACCAGATCCAGCTATAAAATGCATCATTCTTTTTTCTTTTAGACAACATTTCATGCACTGTTAAACATGTTAAAGCAAGTTGCAAGTGAAAATCTATGTCTCTGACTGAGTTTGCATTACTGTGATTTGACCTCTCTGCTGGCTGAGATAAGCTCATTTTCAACGTCCAATTCAGAATGTTTTAAAACCAGATCCAGCTATAAAATGCATCATTCTTTTTTGTTTTAGACAACATTTCATGCACTGTTAAACATGTTAAAGCAAGTTGCAAGTGAAAATCTATGTCTCTGACTGAGTTTGCATTACTGTGATTTGACCTCTCTGCTGGCTGAGATAAGCTCATTTTCAACGTCCAATTCAGAAAGTGATAAAAACCAGATCCAGCCATAAAATGCATCATTCTTTTTTGTTTTAGACAACATTTCATGCACTGTTAAACATGTTAAAGCAAGTTGCAAGTGAAAATCTATGTCTCTGACTGAGTTTGCATTACTGTGATTTGACCTCTCTGCTGGCTGAGATAAGCTCATTTTCAACGTCCAATTCAGAATGTAATAAAACCAGATCCAGCTATAAAATGCATCATTCTTTTTTGTTTTAGACAAAATTTCATGCACTGTTAAACATGTTAAAGCAAGTTGCAAGTGAAAATCTATGTCTCTGACTGAGTTTGCATTACTGTGATTTGACCTCTCTGCTGGCTGAGATAAGCTCATTTTCAACGTCCAATTCAGAATGTAATAAAACCAGATCCAGCTATAAAATGCATCATTCTTTTTTGTTTTAGACAACATTTCATGCACTGTTAAACATGTTAAAGCAAGTTGCAAGTGAAAATCTATGTCTCTGACTGAGTTTGCATTACTGTGATTTGACCTCTCTGCTGGCTGAGATAAGCTCATTTTCAACGTCCAATTCAGAATGTAATAAAACCAGATCCAGCTATAAAATGCATCATTCTTTTTTGTTTTAGACAACATTTCATGCACTGTTAAACATGTTAAAGCAAGTTGCAAGTGAAAATCTATGTCTCTGACTGAGTTTGCATTACTGTGATTTGACCTCTCTGCTGGCTGAGATAAGCTCATTTTCAACGTCCAATTCAGAATGTAATAAAACCAGATCCAGCTATAAAATGCATCATTCTTTTTTGTTTTAGACAACATTTCATGCACTGTTAAACATGTTAAGGCAAGTTGCAAGTGAAAATCTATGTCTCTGACTGAGTTTGCATTACTGTGATTTGACCTCTCTGCTGGCTGAGATAAGCTCATTTTCAACGTCCAATTCAGAAAGTGATAAAAACAGATCCAGCCATAAAATGCATCATTCTTTTTTGTTTTAGACAACATTTCATGCACTGTTAAACATGTTAAAGCAAGTTGCAAGTGAAAATTTATGTCTCTGACTGAGTTTGCATTACTGTGATTTGACCTCTCTGCTGGCTGAGATAAGCTCATTTTCAACGTCCAATTCAGAATGTAATAAAACCAGATCCAGCTATAAAATGCATCATTCTTTATTGTTTTAGACAACATTTCCTGCACTGTTAAACATGTTAAATCAAGTTGCAAGTGAAAATCTATGTCTCTGACTGAGTTTGCATTACTGTGATTTGACCTCTCTGCTGGCTGAGATAAGCTCATTTTCAACGTCCAATTCAGATTGTAATAAAAACAGATCCAGCCATAAAATGCATCATACTTTTTTGTTTTAGACAACATTTCATGCACTGTTAAACATGTTAAAGCAAGTTGCAAGTGAAAATCTATGTCTCTGACTGAGTTTGCATTACTGTGATTTGACCTCTCTGCTGGCTGAGATAAGCTCAATTTCAACGTCCAATTCAGAATGTAATAAAACCAGATCCAGCTATAAAATGCATCATTCTTTTTTGTTTTAGACAACATTTCATGCACTGTTAAACATGTTAAAGCAAGTTGCAAGTGAAAATCTATGTCTCTGACTGAGTTTGCATTACTGTGATTTGACCTCTCTGCTGGCTGAGATAAGCTCATTTTCAACGTCCAATTCAGAATGTGATAAAACCAGATCCAGCTATAAAATGCATCATTCTTTTTTGTTTTAGACAACATTTCATGCACTGTTAAACATGTTAAAGCAAGTTGCAAGTGAAAATCTATGTCTCTGACTGAGTTTGCATTACTGTGATTTGACCTCTCTGCTGGCTGAGATAAGCTCATTTTCAACGTCCAATTCAGAAAGTGATAAAAACAGATCCAGCCATAAAATGCATCATTCTTTTTTGTTTTAGACAACATTTCATGCACTGTTAAACATGTTAAAGCAAGTTGCAAGTGAAAATCTATGTCTCTGACTGAGTTTGCATTACTGTGATTTGACCTCTCTGCTGGCTGAGATAAGCTCATTTTCAACGTCCAATTCAGAATGTAATAAAACCAGATCCAGCTATAAAATGCATCATTCTTTTTTCTTTTAGACAACATTTCATGCACTGTTAAACATGTTAAAGCAAGTTGCAAGTGAAAATCTATGTCTCTGACTGAGTTTGCATTACTGTGATTTGACCTCTCTGCTGGCTGAGATAAGCTCATTTTCAACGTCCAATTCAGAATGTTTTAAAACCAGATCCAGCTATAAAATGCATCATTCTTTTTTGTTTTAGACAACATTTCATGCACTGTTAAACATGTTAAAGCAAGTTGCAAGTGAAAATCTATGTCTCTGACTGAGTTTGCATTACTGTGATTTGACCTCTCTGCTGGCTGAGATAAGCTCATTTTCAACGTCCAATTCAGAAAGTGATAAAAACCAGATCCAGCCATAAAATGCATCATTCTTTTTTGTTTTAGACAACATTTCATGCACTGTTAAACATGTTAAAGCAAGTTGCAAGTGAAAATCTATGTCTCTGACTGAGTTTGCATTACTGTGATTTGACCTCTCTGCTGGCTGAGATAAGCTCATTTTCAACGTCCAATTCAGAATGTAATAAAACCAGATCCAGCTATAAAATGCATCATTCTTTTTTGTTTTAGACAAAATTTCATGCACTGTTAAACATGTTAAAGCAAGTTGCAAGTGAAAATCTATGTCTCTGACTGAGTTTGCATTACTGTGATTTGACCTCTCTGCTGGCTGAGATAAGCTCATTTTCAACGTCCAATTCAGAATGTAATAAAACCAGATCCAGCTATAAAATGCATCATTCTTTTTTGTTTTAGACAACATTTCATGCACTGTTAAACATGTTAAAGCAAGTTGCAAGTGAAAATCTATGTCTCTGACTGAGTTTGCATTACTGTGATTTGACCTCTCTGCTGGCTGAGATAAGCTCATTTTCAACGTCCAATTCAGAATGTAATAAAACCAGATCCAGCTATAAAATGCATCATTCTTTTTTGTTTTAGACAACATTTCATGCACTGTTAAACATGTTAAAGCAAGTTGCAAGTGAAAATCTATGTCTCTGACTGAGTTTGCATTACTGTGATTTGACCTCTCTGCTGGCTGAGATAAGCTCATTTTCAACGTCCAATTCAGAATGTAATAAAACCAGATCCAGCTATAAAATGCATCATTCTTTTTTGTTTTAGACAACATTTCATGCACTGTTAAACATGTTAAAGCAAGTTGCAAGTGAAAATCTATGTCTCTGACTGAGTTTGCATTACTGTGATTTGACCTCTCTGCTGGCTGAGATAAGCTCATTTTCAACGTCCAATTCAGAATGTAATAAAACCAGATCCAGCTATAAAATGCATCATTCTTTTTTGTTTTAGACAACATTTCATGCACTGTTAAACATGTTAAAGCAAGTTGCAAGTGAAAGTCTATGTCTCTGACTGAGTTTGCATTACTGTGATTTGACCTCTCTGCTGGCTGAGATAAGCTCATTTTCAACGTCCAATTCAGAATGTGATAAAACCAGATCCAGCTATAAAATGCATCATTCTTTTTTGTTTTAGACAACATTTCATGCACTGTTAAACATGTTAAAGCAAGTTGCAATTGAAAATCTATGTCTCTGACTGAGTTTGCATTACTGTGATTTGACCTCTCTGCTGGCTGAGATAAGCTCATTTTCAACGTCCAATTCAGAAAGTGATAAAAACAGATCCAGCCATAAAATGCATCATTCTTTTTTGTTTTAGACAACATTTCATGCACTGTTAAACATGTTAAAGCAAGTTGCAAGTGAAAATCTATGTCTCTGACTGAGTTTGCATTACTGTGATTTGACCTCTCTGCTGGCTGAGATAAGCTCATTTTCAACGTCCAATTCAGAATGTAATAAAACCAGATCCAGCTATAAAATGCATCATTCTTTTTTGTTTTAGACAACATTTCATGCACTGTTAAACATGTTAAAGCAAGTTGCAAGTGAAAATCTATGTCTCTGACTGAGTTTGCATTACTGTGATTTGACCTCTCTGCTGGCTGAGATAAGCTCATTTTCAACGTCCAATTCAGAATGTAATAAAACCAGATCCAGCTATAAAATGCATCATTCTTTATTGTTTTAGACAACATTTCCTGCACTGTTAAACATGTTAAAGCAAGTTGCAAGTGAAAATCTATGTCTCTGACTGAGTTTGCATTACTGTGATTTGACCTCTCTGCTGGCTGAGATAAGCTCATTTTTAACGTCCAATTCAGAATGTAATAAAACCAGATCCAGCTATAAAATGCATCATTCTTTTTTGTTTTAGACAACATTTCATGCACTGTTAAACATGTTAAAGCAAGTTGCAGGTGAAAATCTATGTCTCTGACTGAGTTTGCATTACTGTGATTTGACCTCTCTGCTGGCTGAGATAAGCTCATTTTCAACGTCCAATTCAGAATGTAATAAAACCAGATCCAGCTATAAAATGCATCATTCTTTTTTGTTTTAGACAACATTTCATGCACTGTTAAACATGTTAAAGCAAGTTGCAAGTGAAAATCTATGTCTCTGACTGAGTTTGCATTACTGTGATTTGACCTCTCTGCTGGCTGAGATAAGCTCATTTTCAACGTCCAATTCAGAATGTGATAAAACCAGATCCAGCTATAAAATGCATCATTCTTTTTTGTTTTAGACAACATTTCATGCACTGTTAAACATGTTAAAGCAAGTTGCAATTGAAAATCTATGTCTCTGACTGAGTTTGCATTACTGTGATTTGACCTCTCTGCTGGCTGAGATAAGCTCATTTTCAACGTCCAATTCAGAAAGTGATAAAAACAGATCCAGCCATAAAATGCATCATTCTTTTTTGTTTTAGACAACATTTCATGCACTGTTAAACATGTTAAAGCAAGTTGCAAGTGAAAATCTATGTCTCTGACTGAGTTTGCATTACTGTGATTTGACCTCTCTGCTGGCTGAGATAAGCTCATTTTCAACGTCCAATTCAGAATGTAATAAAACCAGATCCAGCTATAAAATGCATCATTCTTTTTTGTTTTAGACAACATTTCATGCACTGTTAAACATGTTAAAGCAAGTTGCAAGTGAAAATCTATGTCTCTGACTGAGTTTGCATTACTGTGATTTGACCTCTCTGCTGGCTGAGATAAGCTCATTTTCAACGTCCAATTCAGAATGTAATAAAACCAGATCCAGCTATAAAATGCATCATTCTTTATTGTTTTAGACAACATTTCATGCACTGTTAAACATGTTAAAGCAAGTTGCAAGTGAAAATCTATGTCTCTGACTGAGTTTGCATTACTGTGATTTGACCTCTCTGCTGGCTGAGATAAGCTCATTTTCAACGTCCAATTCAGAATGTAATAAAACCAGATCCAGCCATAAAATGCATCATTCTTTTTTGTTTTAGACAACATTTCATGCACTGTTAAACATGTTAAAGCAAGTTGCAAGTGAAAATCTATGTCTCTGACTGAGTTTGCATTACTGTGATTTGACCTCTCTGCTGGCTGAGATAAGCTCATTTTCAACGTCCAATTCAGAATGTAATAAAAACAGATCCAGCCATAAAATGCATCATTCTTTTTTGTTTTAGACAACATTTCATGCACTGTTAAACATGTTAAAGCAAGTTGCAAGTGAAAATCTATGTCTCTGACTGAGTTTGCATTACTGTGATTTGACCTCTCTGCTGGCTGAGATAAGCTCATTTTCAACGTCCAATTCAGAATGTAATAAAACCAGATCCAGCTATAAAATGCATCATTCTTTTTTGTTTTAGACAACATTTCATGCACTGTTAAACATGTTAAAGCAAGTTGCAAGTGAAAATCTATGTCTCTGACTGAGTTTGCATTACTGTGATTTGACCTCTCTGCTGGCTGAGATAAGCTCATTTTCAACGTCCAATTCAGAATGTAATAAAACCAGATCCAGCCATAAAATGCATCATTCTTTTTTGTTTTAGACAACATTTCATGCACTGTTAAACATGTTAAAGCAAGTTGCAAGTGAAAATCTATGTCTCTGACTGAGTTTGCATTACTGTGATTTGACCTCTCTGCTGGCTGAGATAAGCTCATTTTCAACGTCCAATTCAGAATGTAATAAAAACAGATCCAGCCATAAAATGCATCATTCTTTTTTGTTTTAGACAACATTTCATGCACTGTTAAACATGTTAAAGCAAGTTGCAAGTGAAAATCTATGTCTCTGACTGAGTTTGCATTACTGTGATTTGACCTCTCTGCTGGCTGAGATAAGCTCATTTTCAACGTCCAATTCAGAATGTAATAAAACCAGATCCAGCTATAAAATGCATCATTCTTTTTTGTTTTAGACAACATTTCATGCACTGTTAAACATGTTAAAGCAAGTTGCAAGTGAAAATCTATGTCTCTGACTGAGTTTGCATTACTGTGATTTGACCTCTCTGCTGGCTGAGATGAGCTCATTTTCAACGTCCAATTCAGAATGTAATAAAACCAGATCCAGCTATAAAATGCATCATTCTTTATTGTTTTAGACAACATTTCGTGCACTGTTAAACATGTTAAAGCAAGTTGCAAGTGAAAATCTATGTCTCTGACTGAGTTTGCATTACTGTGATTTGACCTCTCTGCTGGCTGAGATAAGCTCATTTTCAACGTCCAATTCAGAATGTAATAAAAACAGATCCAGCCATAAAATGCATCATTCTTTTTTGTTTTAGACAACATTTCATGCACTGTTAAACATGTTAAAGCAAGTTGCAAGTGAAAATCTATGTCTCTGACTGAGTTTGCATTACTGTGATTTGACCTCTCTGCTGGCTGAGATAAGCTCATTTTCAACGTCCAATTCAGAATGTAATAAAACCAGATCCAGCTATAAAATGCATCATTCTTTTTTGTTTTAGATAACATTTCATGCACTGTTAAACATGTTAAAGCAAGTTGCAAGTGAAAATCTATGTCTCTGACTGAGTTTGCATTACTGTGATTTGACCTCTCTGCTGGCTGAGATAAGCTCATTTTCAACGTCCAATTCAGAATGTAATAAAACCAGATCCAGCTATAAAATGCATCATTCTTTTTTGTTTTAGACAACATTTCATGCACTGTTAAACATGTTAAAGCAAGTTGCAAGTGAAAATCTATGTCTCTGACTGAGTTTGCATTACTGTGATTTGACCTCTCTGCTGGCTGAGATGAGCTCATTTTCAACGTCCAATTCAGAAAGTGATAAAAACAGATCCAGCCATAAAATGCATCATTCTTTTTTGTTTTAGACAACATTTCATGCACTGTTAAACATGTTAAAGCAAGTTGCAAGTGAAAATCTATGTCTCTGACTGAGTTTGCATTACTGTGATTTGACCTCTCTGCTGGCTGAGATAAGCTCATTTTCAACGTCCAATTTACAAAGTGATAAAAACAGATCCAGCCATAAAATGCATCATTCTTTTTTGTTTTAGACAACATTTCATGCACTGTTAAACATGTTAAAGCAAGTTGCAAGTGAAAATCTATGTCTCTGACTGAGTTTGCATTACTGTGATTTGACCTCTCTGCTGGCTGAGATAAGCTCATTTTCAACGTCCAATTCAGAATGTAATAAAACCAGATCCAGCTATAAAATGCATCATTCTTTTTTGTTTTAGACAACATTTCATGCACTGTTAAACATGTTAAAGCAAGTTGCAAGTGAAAATCTATGTCTCTGACTGAGTTTGCATTACTGTGATTTGACCTCTCTGCTGGCTGAGATAAGCTCATTTTCAACGTCCAATTCAGAATGTAATAAAACCAGATCCAGCTATAAAATGCATCATTCTTTTTTGTTTTAGACAACATTTCATGCACTGTTAAACATGTTAAAGCAAGTTGCAAGTGAAAATCTATGTCTCTGACTGAGTTTGCATTACTGTGATTTGACCTCTCTGCTGGCTGAGATAAGCTCATTTTCAACGTCCAATTCAGAATGTAATAAAACCAGATCCAGCTATAAAATGCATCATTCTTTTTTGTTTTAGACAACATTTCATGCACTGTTAAACATGTTAAAGCAAGTTGCAAGTGAAAATCTATGTCTCTGACTGAGTTTGCATTACTGTGATTTGACCTCTCTGCTGGCTGAGATAAGCTCATTTTCAACGTCCAATTCAGAATGTAATAAAAACAGATCCAGCTATAAAATGCATCATTCTTTTTTGTTTTAGACAACATTTCATGCACTGTTAAACATGTTAAAGCAAGTTGCAAGTGAAAATCTATGTCTCTGACTGAGTTTGCATTACTGTGATTTGACCTCTCTGCTGGCTGAGATAAGCTCATTTTCAACGTCCAATTCAGAAAGTCATAAAAACCAGATCCAGCCATAAAATGCATCATTCTTTTTTGTTTTAGACAACATTTCATGTACTGTTAAACATGTTAAAGCAAGTTGCAAGTGAAAATCTATGTCTCTGACTGAGTTTGCATTACTGTGATTTGACCTCTCTGCTGGCTGAGATAAGCTCATTTTCAACGTCCAATTCAGAATGTAATAAAACCAGATCCAGCTATAAAATGCATCATTCTTTTTTGTTTTAGACAACATTTCATGCACTGTTAAACATGTTAAAGCAAGTTGCAAGTGAAAATCTATGTCTCTGACTGAGTTTGCATTACTGTGATTTGACCTCTCTGCTGGCTGAGATAAGCTCATTTTCAACGTCCAATTCAGAATGTAATAAAACCAGATCCAGCTATAAAATGCATCATTCTTTTTTGTTTTAGACAACATTTCATGCACTGTTAAACATGTTAAAGCAAGTTGCAAGTGAAAATCTATGTCTCTGACTGAGTTTGCATTACTGTGATTTGACCTCTCTGCTGGCTGAGATAAGCTCATTTTCAACGTCCAATTCAGAATGTAATAAAACCAGATCCAGCTATAAAATGCATCATTCTTTTTTGTTTTAGACAACATTTCATGCACTGTTAAACATGTTAAAGCAAGTTGCAAGTGAAAATCTATGTCTCTGACTGAGTTTGCATTACTGTGATTTGACCTCTCTGCTGGCTGAGATAAGCTCATTTTCAACGTCCAATTTACAAAGTGATAAAAACAGATCCAGCCATAAAATGCATCATTCTTTTTTGTTTTAGACAACATTTCATGCACTGTTAAACATGTTAAAGCAAGTTGCAAGTGAAAATCTATGTCTCTGACTGAGTTTGCATTACTGTGATTTGACCTCTCTGCTGGCTGAGATAAGCTCATTTTCAACGTCCAATTCAGAATGTAATAAAACCAGATCCAGCTATAAAATGCATCATTCTTTTTTGTTTTAGACAACATTTCATGCACTGTTAAACATGTTAAAGCAAGTTGCAAGTGAAAATCTATGTCTCTGACTGAGTTTGCATTACTGTGATTTGACCTCTCTGCTGGCTGAGATAAGCTCATTTTCAACGTCCAATTCAGAATGTAATAAAACCAGATCCAGCTATAAAATGCATCATTCTTTTTTGTTTTAGACAACATTTCATGCACTGTTAAACATGTTAAAGCAAGTTGCAAGTGAAAATCTATGTCTCTGACTGAGTTTGCATTACTGTGATTTGACCTCTCTGCTGGCTGAGATAAGCTCATTTTCAACGTCCAATTCAGAATGTAATAAAACCAGATCCAGCTATAAAATGCATCATTCTTTTTTGTTTTAGACAACATTTCATGCACTGTTAAACATGTTAAAGCAAGTTGCAAGTGAAAGTCTATGTCTCTGACTGAGTTTGCATTACTGTGATTTGACCTCTCTGCTGGCTGAGATAAGCTCATTTTCAACGTCCAATTCAGAATGTGATAAAACCAGATCCAGCTATAAAATCATCATTCTTTTTTGTTTTAGACAACATTTCATGCACTGTTAAACATGTTAAAGCAAGTTGCAATTGAAAATCTATGTCTCTGACTGAGTTTGCATTACTGTGATTTGACCTCTCTGCTGGCTGAGATAAGCTCATTTTCAACGTCCAATTCAGAAAGTGATAAAAACAGATCCAGCCATAAAATGCATCATTCTTTTTTGTTTTAGACAACATTTCATGCACTGTTAAACATGTTAAAGCAAGTTGCAAGTGAAAATCTATGTCTCTGACTGAGTTTGCATTACTGTGATTTGACCTCTCTGCTGGCTGAGATAAGCTCATTTTCAACGTCCAATTCAGAATGTAATAAAACCAGATCCAGCTATAAAATGCATCATTCTTTTTTGTTTTAGACAACATTTCATGCACTGTTAAACATGTTAAAGCAAGTTGCAAGTGAAAATCTATGTCTCTGACTGAGTTTGCATTACTGTGATTTGACCTCTCTGCTGGCTGAGATAAGCTCATTTTCAACGTCCAATTCAGAATGTAATAAAACCAGATCCAGCTATAAAATGCATCATTCTTTATTGTTTTAGACAACATTTCCTGCACTGTTAAACATGTTAAAGCAAGTTGCAAGTGAAAATCTATGTCTCTGACTGAGTTTGCATTACTGTGATTTGACCTCTCTGCTGGCTGAGATAAGCTCATTTTTAACGTCCAATTCAGAATGTAATAAAACCAGATCCAGCTATAAAATGCATCATTCTTTTTTGTTTTAGACAACATTTCATGCACTGTTAAACATGTTAAAGCAAGTTGCAAGTGAAAATCTATGTCTCTGACTGAGTTTGCATTACTGTGATTTGACCTCTCTGCTGGCTGAGATAAGCTTATTTTCAACGTCCAATTCAGAATGTAATAAAACCAGATCCAGCTATAAAATGCATCATTCTTTTTTGTTTTAGACAACATTTCATGCACTGTTAAACATGTTAAAGCAAGTTGCAAGTGAAAATCTATGTCTCTGACTGAGTTTGCATTACTGTGATTTGACCTCTCTGCTGGCTGAGATAAGCTCATTTTCAACGTCCAATTCAGAAAGTGATAAAAACAGATCGAGCCATAAAATGCATCATTCTTTTTTGTTTTAGACAACATTTCATGCACTGTTAAACATGTTAAAGCAAGTTGCAAGTGAAAATCTATGTCTCTGACTGAGTTTGCATTACTGTGATTTGACCTCTCTGCTGGCTGAGATAAGCTCATTTTCAACGTCCAATTCAGAATGTAATAAAAACAGATCCAGCTATAAAATGCATCATTCTTTTTTGTTTTAGACAACATTTCATGCACTGTTAAACATGTTAAAGCAAGTTGCAAGTGAAAATCTATGTCTCTGACTGAGTTTGCATTACTGTGATTTGACCTCTCTGCTGGCTGAGATAAGCTCATTTTCAACGTCCAATTCAGAATGTAATAAAACCAGATCCAGCTATAAAATGCATCATTCTTTTTTGTTTTAGACAACATTTCATGCACTGTTAAACATGTTAAAGCAAGTTGCAAGTGAAAATCTATGTCTCTGACTGAGTTTGCATTACTGTGATTTGACCTCTCTGCTGGCTGAGATAAGCTCATTTTCAACGTCCAATTCAGAATGTAATAAAACCAGATCCAGCTATAAAATGCATCATTCTTTTTTGTTTTAGACAACATTTCATGCACTGTTAAACATGTTAAAGCAAGTTGCAAGTGAAAATCTATGTCTCTGACTGAGTTTGCATTACTGTGATTTGACCTCTCTGCTGGCTGAGATAAGCTCATTTTCAACGTCCAATTTACAAAGTGATAAAAACAGATCCAGCCATAAAATGCATCATTCTTTTTTGTTTTAGACAACATTTCATGCACTGTTAAACATGTTAAAGCAAGTTGCAAGTGAAAATCTATGTCTCTGACTGAGTTTGCATTACTGTGATTTGACCTCTCTGCTGGCTGAGATAAGCTCATTTTCAACGTCCAATTCAGAATGTAATAAAACCAGATCCAGCTATAAAATGCATCATTCTTTTTTGTTTTAGACAACATTTCATGCACTGTTAAACATGTTAAGGCAAGTTGCAAGTGAAAATCTATGTCTCTGACTGAGTTTGCATTACTGTGATTTGACCTCTCTGCTGGCTGAGATAAGCTCATTTTTAACGTCCAATTCAGAAAGTGATAAAAACAGATCCAGCCATAAAATGCATCATTCTTTTTTGTTTTAGACAACATTTCATGCACTGTTAAACATGTTAAAGCAAGTTGCAAGTGAAAATCTATGTCTCTGACTGAGTTTGCATTACTGTGATTTGACCTCTCTGCTGGCTGAGATAAGCTCATTTTCAACGTCCAATTCAGAATGTAATAAAAACAGATCCAGCCATAAAATGCATCATTCTTTTTTGTTTTAGACAACATTTCATGCACTGTTAAACATGTTAAAGCAAGTTGCAAGTAAAAATCTATGTCTCTGACTGAGTTTGCATTACTGTGATTTGACCTCTCTGCTGGCTGAGATAAGCTCATTTTCAAAGTCCAATTCAGAATGTAATAAAACCAAATCCAGCCATAAAATGCATCATTCTTTTTTGTTTTAGACAACATTTCATGCACTGTTAAACATGTTAAAGCAAGTTGCAAGTGAAAATCTATGTCTCTGACTGAGTTTGCATTACTGTGATTTGACCTCTCTGCTGGCTGAGATAAGCTCATTTTCAACGTCCAATTTACAAAGTGATAAAAACAGATCCAGCCATCAAATGCATCATTCTTTTTTGTTTTAGACAACATTTCATGCACTGTTAAACATGTTAAAGCAAGTTGCAAGTGAAAATCTATGTCTCTGACTGAGTTTGCATTACTGTGATTTGACCTCTCTGCTGGCTGAGATAAGCTTATTTTCAACGTCCAATTCAGAATGTAATAAAACCAGATCCAGCTATAAAATGCATCATTCTTTTTTGTTTTAGACAACATTTCATGCACTGTTAAACATGTTAAAGCAAGTTGCAAGTGAAAATCTATGTCTCTGACTGAGTTTGCATTACTGTGATTTGACCTCTCTGCTGGCTGAGATAAGCTCATTTTCAACGTCCAATTCAGAAAGTGATAAAAACAGATCCAGCCATAAAATGCATCATTCTTTTTTGTTTTAGACAACATTTCATGCACTGTTAAACATGTTAAAGCAAGTTGCAAGTGAAAATCTATGTCTCTGACTGAGTTTGCATTACTGTGATTTGACCTCTCTGCTGGCTGAGATAAGCTCATTTTCAACGTCCAATTCAGAATGTAATAAAAACAGATCCAGCTATAAAATGCATCATTCTTTTTTGTTTTAGACAACATTTCATGCACTGTTAAACATGTTAAAGCAAGTTGCAAGTGAAAATCTATGTCTCTGACTGAGTTTGCATTACTGTGATTTGACCTCTCTGCTGGCTGAGATAAGCTCATTTTCAACGTCCAATTCAGAATGTAATAAAACCAGATCCAGCTATAAAATGCATCATTCTTTTTTGTTTTAGACAACATTTCATGCACTGTTAAACATGTTAAAGCAAGTTGCAAGTGAAAATCTATGTCTCTGACTGAGTTTGCATTACTGTGATTTGACCTCTCTGCTGGCTGAGATAAGCTCATTTTCAACGTCCAATTCAGAATGTAATAAAACCAGATCCAGCTATAAAATGCATCATTCTTTTTTGTTTTAGACAACATTTCATGCACTGTTAAACATGTTAAAGCAAGTTGCAAGTGAAAATCTATGTCTCTGACTGAGTTTGCATTACTGTGATTTGACCTCTCTGCTGGCTGAGATAAGCTCATTTTCAACGTCCAATTTACAAAGTGATAAAAACAGATCCAGCCATAAAATGCATCATTCTTTTTTGTTTTAGACAACATTTCATGCACTGTTAAACATGTTAAAGCAAGTTGCAAGTGAAAATCTATGTCTCTGACTGAGTTTGCATTACTGTGATTTGACCTCTCTGCTGGCTGAGATAAGCTCATTTTCAACGTCCAATTCAGAATGTAATAAAACCAGATCCAGCTATAAAATGCATCATTCTTTTTTGTTTTAGACAACATTTCATGCACTGTTAAACATGTTAAGGCAAGTTGCAAGTGAAAATCTATGTCTCTGACTGAGTTTGCATTACTGTGATTTGACCTCTCTGCTGGCTGAGATAAGCTCATTTTTAACGTCCAATTCAGAAAGTGATAAAAACAGATCCAGCCATAAAATGCATCATTCTTTTTTGTTTTAGACAACATTTCATGCACTGTTAAACATGTTAAAGCAAGTTGCAAGTGAAAATCTATGTCTCTGACTGAGTTTGCATTACTGTGATTTGACCTCTCTGCTGGCTGAGATAAGCTCATTTTCAACGTCCAATTCAGAATGTAATAAAAACAGATCCAGCCATAAAATGCATCATTCTTTTTTGTTTTAGACAACATTTCATGCACTGTTAAACATGTTAAAGCAAGTTGCAAGTAAAAATCTATGTCTCTGACTGAGTTTGCATTACTGTGATTTGACCTCTCTGCTGGCTGAGATAAGCTCATTTTCAAAGTCCAATTCAGAATGTAATAAAACCAAATCCAGCCATAAAATGCATCATTCTTTTTTGTTTTAGACAACATTTCATGCACTGTTAAACATGTTAAAGCAAGTTGCAAGTGAAAATCTATGTCTCTGACTGAGTTTGCATTACTGTGATTTGACCTCTCTGCTGGCTGAGATAAGCTCATTTTCAACGTCCAATTTACAAAGTGATAAAAACAGATCCAGCCATCAAATGCATCATTCTTTTTTGTTTTAGACAACATTTCATGCACTGTTAAACATGTTAAAGCAAGTTGCAAGTGAAAATCTATGTCTCTGACTGAGTTTGCATTACTGTGATTTGACCTCTCTGCTGGCTGAGATAAGCTCATTTTCAACGTCCAATTCAGAATGTAATAAAACCAGATCCAGCTATAAAATGCATCATTCTTTTTTGTTTTAGACAACATTTCATGCACTGTTAAACATGTTAAAGCAAGTTGCAAGTGAAAATCTATGTCTCTGACTGAGTTTGCATTACTGTGATTTGACCTCTCTGCTGGCTGAGATAAGCTCATTTTCAACGTCCAATTCAGAATGTAATAAAACCAGATCCAGCTATAAAATGCATCATTCTTTTTTGTTTTAGACAACATTTCATGCACTGTTAAACATGTTAAAGCAAGTTGCAAGTGAAAATCTATGTCTCTGACTGAGTTTGCATTACTGTGATTTGACCTCTCTGCTGGCTGAGATAAGCTCATTTTCAACGTCCAATTCAGAATGTAATAAAACCAGATCCAGCTATAAAATGCATCATTCTTTTTTGTTTTAGACAACATTTCATGCACTGTTAAACATGTTAAAGCAAGTTGCAAGTGAAAATCTATGTCTCTGACTGAGTTTGCATTACTGTGATTTGACCTCTCTGCTGGCTGAGATAAGCTCATTTTCAACGTCCAATTTACAAAGTGATAAAAACAGATCCAGCCATAAAATGCATCATTCTTTTTTGTTTTAGACAACATTTCATGCACTGTTAAACATGTTAAAGCAAGTTGCAAGTGAAAATCTATGTCTCTGACTGAGTTTGCATTACTGTGATTTGACCTCTCTGCTGGCTGAGATAAGCTCATTTTCAACGTCCAATTCAGAAAGTGATAAAAACAGATCCAGCCATAAAATGCATCATTCTTTTTTGTTTTAGACAACATTTCATGCACTGTTAAACATGTTAAAGCAAGTTGCAAGTGAAAATTTATGTCTCTGACTGAGTTTGCATTACTGTGATTTGACCTCTCTGCTGGCTGAGATAAGCTCATTTTCAACGTCCAATTCAGAATGTAATAAAACCAGATCCAGCTATAAAATGCATCATTCTTTATTGTTTTAGACAACATTTCCTGCACTGTTAAACATGTTAAATCAAGTTGCAAGTGAAAATCTATGTCTCTGACTGAGTTTGCATTACTGTGATTTGACCTCTCTGCTGGCTGAGATAAGCTCATTTTCAACGTCCAATTCAGATTGTAATAAAAACAGATCCAGCCATAAAATGCATCATTCTTTTTTGTTTTAGACAACATTTCATGCACTGTTAAACATGTTAAAGCAAGTTGCAAGTGAAAATCTATGTCTCTGACTGAGTTTGCATTACTGTGATTTGACCTCTCTGCTGGCTGAGATAAGCTCATTTTCAACGTCCAATTCAGAATGTAATAAAACCAGATCCAGCTATAAAATGCATCATTCTTTTTTGTTTTAGACAACATTTCATGCACTGTTAAACATGTTAAAGCAAGTTGCAAGTGAAAATCTATGTCTCTGACTGAGTTTGCATTACTGTGATTTGACCTCTCTGCTGGCTGAGATAAGCTCATTTTCAACGTCCAATTCAGAATGTGATAAAACCAGATCCAGCTATAAAATGCATCATTCTTTTTTGTTTTAGACAACATTTCATGCACTGTTAAACATGTTAAAGCAAGTTGCAAGTGAAAATCTATGTCTCTGACTGAGTTTGCATTACTGTGATTTGACCTCTCTGCTGGCTGAGATAAGCTCATTTTCAACGTCCAATTCAGAAAGTGATAAAAACAGATCCAGCCATAAAATGCATCATTCTTTTTTGTTTTAGACAACATTTCATGCACTGTTAAACATGTTAAAGCAAGTTGCAAGTGAAAATCTATGTCTCTGACTGAGTTTGCATTACTGTGATTTGACCTCTCTGCTGGCTGAGATAAGCTCATTTTCAACGTCCAATTCAGAATGTAATAAAACCAGATCCAGCTATAAAATGCATCATTCTTTTTTCTTTTAGACAACATTTCATGCACTGTTAAACATGTTAAAGCAAGTTGCAAGTGAAAATCTATGTCTCTGACTGAGTTTGCATTACTGTGATTTGACCTCTCTGCTGGCTGAGATAAGCTCATTTTCAACGTCCAATTCAGAATGTTTTAAAACCAGATCCAGCCATAAAATGCATCATTCTTTTTTGTTTTAGACAACATTTCATGCACTGTTAAACATGTTAAAGCAAGTTGCAAGTGAAAATCTATGTCTCTGACTGAGTTTGCATTACTGTGATTTGACCTCTCTGCTGGCTGAGATAAGCTCATTTTCAACGTCCAATTCAGAAAGTGATAAAAACCAGATCCAGCCATAAAATGCATCATTCTTTTTTGTTTTAGACAACATTTCATGCACTGTTAAACATGTTAAAGCAAGTTGCAAGTGAAAATCTATGTCTCTGACTGAGTTTGCATTACTGTGATTTGACCTCTCTGCTGGCTGAGATAAGCTCATTTTCAACGTCCAATTCAGAATGTAATAAAACCAGATCCAGCTATAAAATGCATCATTCTTTTTTGTTTTAGACAACATTTCATGCACTGTTAAACATGTTAAAGCAAGTTGCAAGTGAAAATCTATGTCTCTGACTGAGTTTGCATTACTGTGATTTGACCTCTCTGCTGGCTGAGATAAGCTCATTTTCAACGTCCAATTCAGAATGTAATAAAACCAGATCCAGCTATAAAATGCATCATTCTTTTTTGTTTTAGACAACATTTCATGCACTGTTAAACATGTTAAAGCAAGTTGCAAGTGAAAATCTATGTCTCTGACTGAGTTTGCATTACTGTGATTTGACCTCTCTGCTGGCTGAGATAAGCTCATTTTCAACGTCCAATTCAGAATGTAATAAAACCAGATCCAGCTATAAAATGCATCATTCTTTTTTGTTTTAGACAACATTTCATGCACTGTTAAACATGTTAAAGCAAGTTGCAAGTGAAAATCTATGTCTCTGACTGAGTTTGCATTACTGTGATTTGACCTCTCTGCTGGCTGAGATAAGCTCATTTTCAACGTCCAATTCAGAATGTAATAAAACCAGATCCAGCTATAAAATGCATCATTCTTTTTTGTTTTAGACAACATTTCATGCACTGTTAAACATGTTAAAGCAAGTTGCAAGTGAAAGTCTATGTCTCTGACTGAGTTTGCATTACTGTGATTTGACCTCTCTGCTGGCTGAGATAAGCTCATTTTCAACGTCCAATTCAGAATGTGATAAAACCAGATCCAGCTATAAAATGCATCATTCTTTTTTTGTTTTAGACAACATTTCATGCACTGTTAAACATGTTAAAGCAAGTTGCAATTGAAAATCTATGTCTCTGACTGAGTTTGCATTACTGTGATTTGACCTCTCTGCTGGCTGAGATAAGCTCATTTTCAACGTCCAATTCAGAAAGTGATAAAAACAGATCCAGCCATAAAATGCATCATTCTTTTTTGTTTTAGACAACATTTCATGCACTGTTAAACATGTTAAAGCAAGTTGCAAGTGAAAATCTATGTCTCTGACTGAGTTTGCATTACTGTGATTTGACCTCTCTGCTGGCTGAGATAAGCTCATTTTCAACGTCCAATTCAGAATGTAATAAAACCAGATCCAGCTATAAAATGCATCATTCTTTTTTGTTTTAGACAACATTTCATGCACTGTTAAACATGTTAAAGCAAGTTGCAAGTGAAAATCTATGTCTCTGACTGAGTTTGCATTACTGTGATTTGACCTCTCTGCTGGCTGAGATAAGCTCATTTTCAACGTCCAATTCAGAATGTAATAAAACCAGATCCAGCTATAAAATGCATCATTCTTTATTGTTTTAGACAACATTTCCTGCACTGTTAAACATGTTAAAGCAAGTTGCAAGTGAAAATCTATGTCTCTGACTGAGTTTGCATTACTGTGATTTGACCTCTCTGCTGGCTGAGATAAGCTCATTTTTAACGTCCAATTCAGAATGTAATAAAACCAGATCCAGCTATAAAATGCATCATTCTTTTTTGTTTTAGACAACATTTCATGCACTGTTAAACATGTTAAAGCAAGTTGCAGGTGAAAATCTATGTCTCTGACTGAGTTTGCATTACTGTGATTTGACCTCTCTGCTGGCTGAGATAAGCTCATTTTCAACGTCCAATTCAGAATGTAATAAAACCAGATCCAGCTATAAAATGCATCATTCTTTTTTGTTTTAGACAACATTTCATGCACTGTTAAACATGTTAAAGCAAGTTGCAAGTGAAAATCTATGTCTCTGACTGAGTTTGCATTACTGTGATTTGACCTCTCTGCTGGCTGAGATAAGCTCATTTTCAACGTCCAATTCAGAATGTGATAAAACCAGATCCAGCTATAAAATGCATCATTCTTTTTTGTTTTAGACAACATTTCATGCACTGTTAAACATGTTAAAGCAAGTTGCAATTGAAAATCTATGTCTCTGACTGAGTTTGCATTACTGTGATTTGACCTCTCTGCTGGCTGAGTAAAGCTCATTTTCAACGTCCAATTTACAAAGTGATAAAAACAGATCCAGCCATAAAATGCATCATTCTTTTTTGTTTTAGACAACATTTCATGCACTGTTAAACATGTTAAAGCAAGTTGCAAGTGAAAATCTATGTCTCTGACTGAGTTTGCATTACTGTGATTTGACCTCTCTGCTGGCTGAGATAAGCTCATTTTCAACGTCCAATTCAGAAAGTGATAAAAACAGATCCAGCCATAAAATGCATCATTCTTTTTTGTTTTAGACAACATTTCATGCACTGTTAAACATGTTAAAGCAAGTTGCAAGTGAAAATTTATGTCTCTGACTGAGTTTGCATTACTGTGATTTGACCTCTCTGCTGGCTGAGATAAGCTCATTTTCAACGTCCAATTCAGAATGTAATAAAACCAGATCCAGCTATAAAATGCATCATTCTTTATTGTTTTAGACAACATTTCCTGCACTGTTAAACATGTTAAATCAAGTTGCAAGTGAAAATCTATGTCTCTGACTGAGTTTGCATTACTGTGATTTGACCTCTCTGCTGGCTGAGATAAGCTCATTTTCAACGTCCAATTCAGATTGTAATAAAAACAGATCCAGCCATAAAATGCATCATTCTTTTTTGTTTTAGACAACATTTCATGCACTGTTAAACATGTTAAAGCAAGTTGCAAGTGAAAATCTATGTCTCTGACTGAGTTTGCATTACTGTGATTTGACCTCTCTGCTGGCTGAGATAAGCTCATTTTCAACGTCCAATTCAGAATGTAATAAAACCAGATCCAGCTATAAAATGCATCATTCTTTTTTGTTTTAGACAACATTTCATGCACTGTTAAACATGTTAAAGCAAGTTGCAAGTGAAAATCTATGTCTCTGACTGAGTTTGCATTACTGTGATTTGACCTCTCTGCTGGCTGAGATAAGCTCATTTTCAACGTCCAATTCAGAATGTGATAAAACCAGATCCAGCTATAAAATGCATCATTCTTTTTTGTTTTAGACAACATTTCATGCACTGTTAAACATGTTAAAGCAAGTTGCAAGTGAAAATCTATGTCTCTGACTGAGTTTGCATTACTGTGATTTGACCTCTCTGCTGGCTGAGATAAGCTCATTTTCAACGTCCAATTCAGAATGTAATAAAACCAGATCCAGCTATAAAATGCATCATTCTTTTTTCTTTTAGACAACATTTCATGCACTGTTAAACATGTTAAAGCAAGTTGCAAGTGAAAATCTATGTCTCTGACTGAGTTTGCATTACTGTGATTTGACCTCTCTGCTGGCTGAGATAAGCTCATTTTCAACGTCCAATTCAGAATGTTTTAAAACCAGATCCAGCTATAAAATGCATCATTCTTTTTTGTTTTAGACAACATTTCATGCACTGTTAAACATGTTAAAGCAAGTTGCAAGTGAAAATCTATGTCTCTGACTGAGTTTGCATTACTGTGATTTGACCTCTCTGCTGGCTGAGATAAGCTCATTTTCAACGTCCAATTCAGAAAGTGATAAAAACCAGATCCAGCCATAAAATGCATCATTCTTTTTTGTTTTAGACAACATTTCATGCACTGTTAAACATGTTAAAGCAAGTTGCAAGTGAAAATCTATGTCTCTGACTGAGTTTGCATTACTGTGATTTGACCTCTCTGCTGGCTGAGATAAGCTCATTTTCAACGTCCAATTCAGAATGTAATAAAACCAGATCCAGCTATAAAATGCATCATTCTTTTTTGTTTTAGACAACATTTCATGCACTGTTAAACATGTTAAAGCAAGTTGCAAGTGAAAATCTATGTCTCTGACTGAGTTTGCATTACTGTGATTTGACCTCTCTGCTGGCTGAGATAAGCTCATTTTCAACGTCCAATTCAGAATGTAATAAAACCAGATCCAGCTATAAAATGCATCATTCTTTTTTGTTTTAGACAACATTTCATGCACTGTTAAACATGTTAAAGCAAGTTGCAAGTGAAAATCTATGTCTCTGACTGAGTTTGCATTACTGTGATTTGACCTCTCTGCTGGCTGAGATAAGCTCATTTTCAACGTCCAATTCAGAATGTAATAAAACCAGATCCAGCTATAAAATGCATCATTCTTTTTTGTTTTAGACAACATTTCATGCACTGTTAAACATGTTAAAGCAAGTTGCAAGTGAAAATCTATGTCTCTGACTGAGTTTGCATTACTGTGATTTGACCTCTCTGCTGGCTGAGATAAGCTCATTTTTAACGTCCAATTCAGAATGTAATAAAACCAGATCCAGCTATAAAATGCATCATTCTTTTTTGTTTTAGACAACATTTCATGCACTGTTAAACATGTTAAAGCAAGTTGCAAGTGAAAATCTATGTCTCTGACTGAGTTTGCATTACTGTGATTTGACCTCTCTGCTGGCTGAGATAAGCTTATTTTCAACGTCCAATTCAGAATGTAATAAAACCAGATCCAGCTATAAAATGCATCATTCTTTTTTGTTTTAGACAACATTTCATGCACTGTTAAACATGTTAAAGCAAGTTGCAAGTGAAAATCTATGTCTCTGACTGAGTTTGCATTACTGTGATTTGACCTCTCTGCTGGCTGAGATAAGCTCATTTTCAACGTCCAATTCAGAAAGTGATAAAAACAGATCGAGCCATAAAATGCATCATTCTTTTTTGTTTTAGACAACATTTCATGCACTGTTAAACATGTTAAAGCAAGTTGCAAGTGAAAATCTATGTCTCTGACTGAGTTTGCATTACTGTGATTTGACCTCTCTGCTGGCTGAGATAAGCTCATTTTCAACGTCCAATTCAGAATGTAATAAAAACAGATCCAGCTATAAAATGCATCATTCTTTTTTGTTTTAGACAACATTTCATGCACTGTTAAACATGTTAAAGCAAGTTGCAAGTGAAAATCTATGTCTCTGACTGAGTTTGCATTACTGTGATTTGACCTCTCTGCTGGCTGAGATAAGCTCATTTTCAACGTCCAATTCAGAATGTAATAAAACCAGATCCAGCTATAAAATGCATCATTCTTTTTTGTTTTAGACAACATTTCATGCACTGTTAAACATGTTAAAGCAAGTTGCAAGTGAAAATCTATGTCTCTGACTGAGTTTGCATTACTGTGATTTGACCTCTCTGCTGGCTGAGATAAGCTCATTTTCAACGTCCAATTCAGAATGTAATAAAACCAGATCCAGCTATAAAATGCATCATTCTTTTTTGTTTTAGACAACATTTCATGCACTGTTAAACATGTTAAAGCAAGTTGCAAGTGAAAATCTATGTCTCTGACTGAGTTTGCATTACTGTGATTTGACCTCTCTGCTGGCTGAGATAAGCTCATTTTCAACGTCCAATTTACAAAGTGATAAAAACAGATCCAGCCATAAAATGCATCATTCTTTTTTGTTTTAGACAACATTTCATGCACTGTTAAACATGTTAAAGCAAGTTGCAAGTGAAAATCTATGTCTCTGACTGAGTTTGCATTACTGTGATTTGACCTCTCTGCTGGCTGAGATAAGCTCATTTTCAACGTCCAATTCAGAATGTAATAAAACCAGATCCAGCTATAAAATGCATCATTCTTTTTTGTTTTAGACAACATTTCATGCACTGTTAAACATGTTAAGGCAAGTTGCAAGTGAAAATCTATGTCTCTGACTGAGTTTGCATTACTGTGATTTGACCTCTCTGCTGGCTGAGATAAGCTCATTTTTAACGTCCAATTCAGAAAGTGATAAAAACAGATCCAGCCATAAAATGCATCATTCTTTTTTGTTTTAGACAACATTTCATGCACTGTTAAACATGTTAAAACAAGTTGCAAGTGAAAATCTATGTCTCTGACTGAGTTTGCATTACTGTGATTTGACCTCTCTGCTGGCTGAGATAAGCTCATTTTCAACGTCCAATTCAGAATGTAATAAAACCAGATCCAGCTATAAAATGAATCATTCTTTATTGTTTTAGACAACATTTCCTGCACTGTTAAACATGTTAAAGCAAGTTGCAAGTGAAAATCTATGTCTCTGACTGAGTTTGCATTACTGTGATTTGACCTCTCTGCTGGCTGAGATAAGCTCATTTTCAACGTCCAATTCAGAATGTAATAAAAACAGATCCAGCCATAAAATGCATCATTCTTTTTTGTTTTAGACAACATTTCATGCACTGTTAAACATGTTAAAGCAAGTTGCAAGTGAAAATCTATGTCTCTGACTGAGTTTGCATTACTGTGATTTGACCTCTCTGCTGGCTGAGATAAGCTCATTTTCAACGTCCAATTCAGAATGTAATAAAACCAGATCCAGCTATAAAATGCATCATTCTTTTTTGTTTTAGACAACATTTCATGCACTGTTAAACATGTTAAAGCAAGTTGCAAGTGAAAATCTATGTCTCTGACTGAGTTTGCATTACTGTGATTTGACCTCTCTGCTGGCTGAGATAAGCTCATTTTCAACGTCCAATTCAGAATGTGATAAAACCAGATCCAGCTATAAAATGCATCATTCTTTTTTGTTTTAGACAACATTTCATGCACTGTTAAACATGTTAAAGCAAGTTGCAAGTGAAAATCTATGTCTCTGACTGAGTTTGCATTACTGTGATTTGACCTCTCTGCTGGCTGAGATGAGCTCATTTTCAACGTCCAATTCAGAAAGTGATAAAAACAGATCCAGCCATAAAATGCATCATTCTTTTTTGTTTTAGACAACATTTCATGCACTGTTAAACATGTTAAAGCAAGTTGCAAGTGAAAATCTATGTCTCTGACTGAGTTTGCATTACTGTGATTTGACCTCTCTGCTGGCTGAGATAAGCTCATTTTCAACGTCCAATTCAGAATGTAATAAAACCAGATCCAGCTATAAAATGCATCATTCTTTTTTGTTTTAGACAACATTTCATGCACTGTTAAACATGTTAAAGCAAGTTGCAAGTGAAAATCTATGTCTCTGACTGAGTTTGCATTACTGTGATTTGACCTCTCTGCTGGCTGAGATAAGCTCATTTTCAACGTCCAATTCAGAATGTAATAAAACCAGATCCAGCTATAAAATGCATCATTCTTTATTGTTTTAGACAACATTTCCTGCACTGTTAAACATGTTAAAGCAAGTTGCAAGTGAAAATCTATGTCTCTGACTGAGTTTGCATTACTGTGATTTGACCTCTCTGCTGGCTGAGATAAGCTCATTTTTAACGTCCAATTCAGAATGTAATAAAACCAGATCCAGCTATAAAATGCATCATTCTTTTTTGTTTTAGACAACATTTCATGCACTGTTAAACATGTTAAAGCAAGTTGCAAGTGAAAATCTATGTCTCTGACTGAGTTTGCATTACTGTGATTTGACCTCTCTGCTGGCTGAGATAAGCTCATTTTCAACGTCCAATTCAGAATGTAATAAAACCAGATCCAGCTATAAAATGCATCATTCTTTTTTGTTTTAGACAACATTTCATGCACTGTTAAACATGTTAAAGCAAGTTGCAAGTGAAAATCTATGTCTCTGACTGAGTTTGCATTACTGTGATTTGACCTCTCTGCTGGCTGAGATAAGCTCATTTTCAACGTCCAATTCAGAATGTAATAAAACCAGATCCAGCTATAAAATGCATCATTCTTTTTTGTTTTAGACAACATTTCATGCACTGTTAAACATGTTAAAGCAAGTTGCAAGTGAAAATCTATGTCTCTGACTGAGTTTGCATTACTGTGATTTGACCTCTCTGCTGGCTGAGATAAGCTCATTTTCAACGTCCAATTCAGAATGTAATAAAACCAGATCCAGCTATAAAATGCATCATTCTTTTTTGTTTTAGACAACATTTCATGCACTGTTAAACATGTTAAAGCAAGTTGCAAGTGAAAATCTATGTCTCTGACTGAGTTTGCATTACTGTGATTTGACCTCTCTGCTGGCTGAGATAAGCTCATTTTCAACGTCCAATTCAGAATGTAATAAAACCAGATCCAGCTATAAAATGCATCATTCTTTTTTGTTTTAGACAACATTTCATGCACTGTTAAACATGTTAAAGCAAGTTGCAAGTGAAAATCTATGTCTCTGACTGAGTTTGCATTACTGTGATTTGACCTCTCTGCTGGCTGAGATAAGCTCATTTTCAACGTCCAATTCAGAATGTAATAAAACCAGATCCAGCTATAAAATGCATCATTCTTTTTTGTTTTAGACAACATTTCATGCACTGTTAAACATGTTAAAGCAAGTTGCAAGTGAAAATCTATGTCTCTGACTGAGTTTGCATTACTGTGATTTGACCTCTCAGCTGGCTGAGATAAGCTCATTTTCAACGTCCAATTCAGAATGTGATAAAAACAGATCCAGCCATAAAATGCATCATTCTTTTTTGTTTTAGACAACATTTCATGCATTGTTAAACATGTTAAAGCAAGTTGCAAGTGAAAATCTATGTCTCTGACTGAGTTTGCATTACTGTTATTTGACCTCTCTGCTGGCTGAGATAAGCTCATTTTCAACGTCCAATTCAGAATGTAATAAAACCAGATCCAGCTATAAAATGCATCATTCTTTATTGTTTTAGACAACATTTCCTGCACTGTTAAACATGTTAAAGCAAGTTGCAAGTGAAAATCTATGTCTCTGACTGAGTTTGCATTACTGTGATTTGACCTCTCTGCTGGCTGAGATAAGCTCATTTTCAACGTCCAATTCAGAATGTAATAAAAACAGATCCAGCCATAAAATGCATCATTCTTTTTTGTTTTAGACAACATTTCATGCACTGTTAAACATGTTAAAGCAAGTTGCAAGTGAAAATCTATGTCTCTGACTGAGTTTGCATTACTGTGATTTGACCTCTCTGCTGGCTGAGATAAGCTTATTTTCAACGTCCAATTCAGAATGTAATAAAACCAGATCCAGCTATAAAATGCATCATTCTTTTTTGTTTTAGACAACATTTCATGCACTGTTAAACATGTTAAAGCAAGTTGCAAGTGAAAATCTATGTCTCTGACTGAGTTTGCATTACTGTGATTTGACCTCTCTGCTGGCTGAGATAAGCTCATTTTCAACGTCCAATTCAGAAAGTGATAAAAACAGATCCAGCCATAAAATGCATCATTCTTTTTTGTTTTAGACAACATTTCATGCACTGTTAAACATGTTAAAGCAAGTTGCAAGTGAAAATCTATGTCTCTGACTGAGTTTGCATTACTGTGATTTGACCTCTCTGCTGGCTGAGATAAGCTCATTTTCAACGTCCAATTCAGAATGTAATAAAAACAGATCCAGCTATAAAATGCATCATTCTTTTTTGTTTTAGACAACATTTCATGCACTGTTAAACATGTTAAAGCAAGTTGCAAGTGAAAATCTATGTCTCTGACTGAGTTTGCATTACTGTGATTTGACCTCTCTGCTGGCTGAGATAAGCTCATTTTCAACGTCCAATTCAGAATGTAATAAAACCAGATCCAGCTATAAAATGCATCATTCTTTTTTGTTTTAGACAACATTTCATGCACTGTTAAACATGTTAAAGCAAGTTGCAAGTGAAAATCTATGTCTCTGACTGAGTTTGCATTACTGTGATTTGACCTCTCTGCTGGCTGAGATAAGCTCATTTTCAACGTCCAATTCAGAATGTAATAAAACCAGATCCAGCTATAAAATGCATCATTCTTTTTTGTTTTAGACAACATTTCATGCACTGTTAAACATGTTAAAGCAAGTTGCAAGTGAAAATCTATGTCTCTGACTGAGTTTGCATTACTGTGATTTGACCTCTCTGCTGGCTGAGATAAGCTCATTTTCAACGTCCAATTCAGAATGTAATAAAACCAGATCCAGCTATAAAATGCATCATTCTTTTTTGTTTTAGACAACATTTCATGCACTGTTAAACATGTTAAAGCAAGTTGCAAGTGAAAATCTATGTCTCTGACTGAGTTTGCATTACTGTGATTTGACCTCTCTGCTGGCTGAGATAAGCTCATTTTCAACGTCCAATTTACAAAGTGATAAAAACAGATCCAGCCATAAAATGCATCATTCTTTTTTGTTTTAGACAACATTTCATGCACTGTTAAACATGTTAAAGCAAGTTGCAAGTGAAAATCTATGTCTCTGACTGAGTTTGCATTACTGTGATTTGACCTCTCTGCTGGCTGAGATAAGCTCATTTTCAACGTCCAATTCAGAATGTAATAAAACCAGATCCAGCTATAAAATGCATCATTCTTTTTTGTTTTAGACAACATTTCATGCACTGTTAAACATGTTAAGGCAAGTTGCAAGTGAAAATCTATGTCTCTGACTGAGTTTGCATTACTGTGATTTGACCTCTCTGCTGGCTGAGATAAGCTCATTTTTAACGTCCAATTCAGAAAGTGATAAAAACAGATCCAGCCATAAAATGCATCATTCTTTTTTGTTTTAGACAACATTTCATGCACTGTTAAACATGTTAAAGCAAGTTGCAAGTGAAAATCTATGTCTCTGACTGAGTTTGCATTACTGTGATTTGACCTCTCTGCTGGCTGAGATAAGCTCATTTTCAACGTCCAATTCAGAATGTAATAAAACCAGATCCAGCTTTAAAATGAATCATTCTTTATTGTTTTAGACAACATTTCCTGCACTGTTAAACATGTTAAAGCAAGTTGCAAGTGAAAATCTATGTCTCTGACTGAGTTTGCATTACTGTGATTTGACCTCTCTGCTGGCTGAGATAAGCTCATTTTCAACGTCCAATTCAGAATGTAATAAAAACAGATCCAGCCATAAAATGCATCATTCTTTTTTGTTTTAGACAACATTTCATGCACTGTTAAACATGTTAAAGCAAGTTGCAAGTGAAAATCTATGTCTCTGACTGAGTTTGCATTACTGTGATTTGACCTCTCTGCTGGCTGAGATAAGCTCATTTTCAACGTCCAATTCAGAATGTAATAAAACCAGATCCAGCTATAAAATGCATCATTCTTTTTTGTTTTAGACAACATTTCATGCACTGTTAAACATGTTAAAGCAAGTTGCAAGTGAAAATCTATGTCTCTGACTGAGTTTGCATTACTGTGATTTGACCTCTCTGCTGGCTGAGATAAGCTCATTTTCAACGTCCAATTCAGAAAGTGATAAAAACAGATCCAGCCATAAAATGCATCATTCTTTTTTGTTTTAGACAACATTTCATGCACTGTTAAACATGTTAAAGCAAGTTGCAAGTGAAAATCTATGTCTCTGACTGAGTTTGCATTACTGTGATTTGACCTCTCTGCTGGCTGAGATAAGCTCATTTTCAACATCCAATTCAGAATGTAATAAAACCAGATCCAGCTATAAAATGCATCATTCTTTTTTGTTTTAGACAACATTTCATGCACTGTTAAACATGTTAAAGCAAGTTGCAAGTGAAAATCTATGTCTCTGACTGAGTTTGCATTACTGTGATTTGACCTCTCTGCTGGCTGAGATAAGCTCATTTTCAACGTCCAATTCAGAATGTAATAAAACCAGATCCAGCTATAAAATGCATCATTCTTTATTGTTTTAGACAACATTTCCTGCACTGTTAAACATGTTAAAGCAAGTTGCAAGTGAAAATCTATGTCTCTGACTGAGTTTGCATTACTGTGATTTGACCTCTCTGCTGGCTGAGATAAGCTCATTTTCAACGTCCAATTCAGAATGTAATAAAACCAGATCCAGCTATAAAATGCATCATTCTTTTTTGTTTTAGACAACATTTCATGCACTGTTAAACATGTTAAAGCAAGTTGCAAGTGAAAATCTATGTCTCTGACTGAGTTTGCATTACTGTGATTTGACCTCTCTGCTGGCTGAGATAAGCTCATTTTCAACGTCCAATTCAGAATGTAATAAAACCAGATCCAGCTATAAAATGCATCATTCTTTTTTGTTTTAGACAACATTTCATGCACTGTTAAACATGTTAAAGCAAGTTGCAAGTGAAAATCTATGTCTCTGACTGAGTTTGCATTACTGTGATTTGACCTCTCTGCTGGCTGAGATAAGCTCATTTTCAACGTCCAATTCAGAAAGTGATAAAGACCAGATCCAGCCATAAAATGCATCATTCTTTTTTGTTTTAGACAACATTTCATGCACTGTTAAACATGTTAAAGCAAGTTGCAAGTGAAAATCTATGTCTCTGACTGAGTTTGCATTACTGTGATTTGACCTCTCTGCTGGCTGAGATAAGCTCATTTTCAACGTCCAATTCAGAATGTAATAAAACCAGATCCAGCTATAAAATGCATCATTCTTTTTTGTTTTAGACAACATTTCATGCACTGTTAAACATGTTAAAGCAGGTTGCAAGTGAAAATCTATGTCTCTGACTGAGTTTGCATTACTGTGATTTGACCTCTCTGCTGGCTGAGATAAGCTCATTTTCAACGTCCAATTCAGAATGTAATAAAACCAGATCCAGCTATAAAATGCATCATTCTTTTTTGTTTTAGACAACATTTCATGCACTGTTAAACATGTTAAAGCAAGTTGCAAGTGAAAATCTATGTCTCTGACTGAGTTTGCATTACTGTGATTTGACCTCTCTGCTGGCTGAGATAAGCTCATTTTCAACGTCCAATTCAGAATGTAATAAAACCAGATCCAGCTATAAAATGCATCATTCTTTTTTGTTTTAGACAACATTTCATGCACTGTTAAACATGTTAAAGCAAGTTGCAAGTGAAAATCTATGTCTCTGACTGAGTTTGCATTACTGTGATTTGACCTCTCTGCTGGCTGAGATAAGCTCATTTTCAACGTCCAATTCAGAATGTAATAAAACCAGATCCAGCTATAAAATGCATCATTCTTTTTTGTTTTAGACAACATTTCATGCACTGTTAAACATGTTAAAGCAAGTTGCAATTGAAAATCTATGTCTCTGACTGAGTTTGCATTACTGTGATTTGACCTCTCTGCTGGCTGAGATAAGCTCATTTTCAACATCCAATTCAGAATGTAATAAAACCAGATCCAGCTATAAAATGCATCATTCTTTTTTGTTTTAGACAACATTTCATGCACTGTTAAACATGTTAAAGCAAGTTGCAAGTGAAAATCTATGTCTCTGACTGAGTTTGCATTACTGTGATTTGACCTCTCTGCTGGCTGAGATAAGCTCATTTTCAACGTCCAATTCAGAATGTGATAAAACCAGATCCAGCTATAAAATGCATCATTCTTTTTTGTTTTAGACAACATTTCATGCACTGTTAAACATGTTAAAGCAAGTTGCAAGTGAAAATCTATGTCTCTGACTGAGTTTGCATTACTGTGATTTGACCTCTCTGCTGGCTGAGATAAGCTCATTTTCAACGTCCAATTCAGAAAGTGATAAAAACAGATCCAGCCATAAAATGCATCATTCTTTTTTGTTTTAGACAACATTTCATGCACTGTTAAACATGTTAAAGCAAGTTGCAAGTGAAAATCTATGTCTCTGACTGAGTTTGCATTACTGTGATTTGACCTCTCTGCTGGCTGAGATAAGCTCATTTTCAACGTCCAATTCAGAATGTAATAAAACCAGATCCAGCTATAAAATGCATCATTCTTTATTGTTTTAGACAACATTTCCTGCACTGTTAAACATGTTAAAGCAAGTTGCAAGTGAAAATCTATGTCTCTGACTGAGTTTGCATTACTGTGATTTGACCTCTCTGCTGGCTGAGATAAGCTCATTTTTAACGTCCAATTCAGAATGTAATAAAACCAGATCCAGCTATAAAATGCATCATTCTTTTTTGTTTTAGACAACATTTCATGCACTGTTAAACATGTTAAAGCAAGTTGCAGGTGAAAATCTATGTCTCTGACTGAGTTTGCATTACTGTGATTTGACCTCTCTGCTGGCTGAGATAAGCTCATTTTCAACGTCCAATTCAGAATGTAATAAAACCAGATCCAGCTATAAAATGCATCATTCTTTTTTGTTTTAGACAACATTTCATGCACTGTTAAACATGTTAAAGCAAGTTGCAAGTGAAAATCTATGTCTCTGACTGAGTTTGCATTACTGTGATTTGACCTCTCTGCTGGCTGAGATAAGCTCATTTTCAACGTCCAATTCAGAATGTAATAAAACCAGATCCAGCCATAAAATGCATCATTCTTTTTTGTTTTAGACAACATTTCATGCACTGTTAAACATGTTAAAGCAAGTTGCAAGTGAAAATCTATGTCTCTGACTGAGTTTGCATTACTGTGATTTGACCTCTCTGCTGGCTGAGATAAGCTCATTTTCAACGTCCAATTCAGAATGTAATAAAACCAGATCCAGCTATAAAATGCATCATTCTTTTTTGTTTTAGACAACATTTCATGCACTGTTAAACATGTTAAAGCAAGTTGCAAGTGAAAATCTATGTCTCTGACTGAGTTTGCATTACTGTGATTTGACCTCTCTGCTGGCTGAGATAAGCTCATTTTCAACGTCCAATTCAGAATGTAATAAAACCAGATCCAGCTATAAAATGCATCATTCTTTTTTGTTTTAGACAACATTTCATGCACTGTTAAACATGTTAAAGCAAGTTGCAAGTGAAAATCTATGTCTCTGACTGAGTTTGCATTACTGTGATTTGACCTCTCTGCTGGCTGAGATAAGCTCATTTTCAACGTCCAATTCAGAAAGTGATAAAAACCAGATCCAGCCATAAAATGCATCATTCTTTTTTGTTTTAGACAACATTTCATGCACTGTTAAACATGTTAAAGCAAGTTGCAAGTGAAAATCTATGTCTCTGACTGAGTTTGCATTACTGTGATTTGACCTCTCTGCTGGCTGAGATAAGCTCATTTTCAACGTCCAATTCAGAATGTAATAAAACCAGATCCAGCTATAAAATGCATCATTCTTTTTTGTTTTAGACAACATTTCATGCACTGTTAAACATGTTAAAGCAAGTTGCAAGTGAAAATCTATGTCTCTGACTGAGTTTGCATTACTGTGATTTGACCTCTCTGCTGGCTGAGATAAGCTCATTTTCAACGTCCAATTCAGAATGTAATAAAACCAGATCCAGCTATAAAATGCATCATTCTTTTTTGTTTTAGACAACATTTCATGCACTGTTAAACATGTTAAAGCAAGTTGCAAGTGAAAATCTATGTCTCTGACTGAGTTTGCATTACTGTGATTTGACCTCTCTGCTGGCTGAGATAAGCTCATTTTCAACGTCCAATTCAGAATGTAATAAAACCAGATCCAGCTATAAAATGCATCATTCTTTTTTGTTTTAGACAACATTTCATGCACTGTTAAACATGTTAAAGCAAGTTGCAAGTGAAAATCTATGTCTCTGACTGAGTTTGCATTACTGTGATTTGACCTCTCTGCTGGCTGAGATAAGCTCATTTTCAACGTCCAATTTACAAAGTGATAAAAACAGATCCAGCCATAAAATGCATCATTCTTTTTTGTTTTAGACAACATTTCATGCACTGTTAAACATGTTAAAGCAAGTTGCAAGTGAAAATCTATGTCTCTGACTGAGTTTGCATTACTGTGATTTGACCTCTCTGCTGGCTGAGATAAGCTCATTTTCAACGTCCAATTCAGAATGTAATAAAACCAGATCCAGCTATAAAATGCATCATTCTTTTTTGTTTTAGACAACATTTCATGCACTGTTAAACATGTTAAAGCAAGTTGCAAGTGAAAATCTATGTCTCTGACTGAGTTTGCATTACTGTGATTTGACCTCTCTGCTGGCTGAGATAAGCTCATTTTCAACGTCCAATTCAGAATGTAATAAAACCAGATCCAGCTATAAAATGCATCATTCTTTTTTGTTTTAGACAACATTTCATGCACTGTTAAACATGTTAAAGCAAGTTGCAAGTGAAAATCTATGTCTCTGACTGAGTTTGCATTACTGTGATTTGACCTCTCTGCTGGCTGAGATAAGCTCATTTTCAACGTCCAATTCAGAATGTAATAAAACCAGATCCAGCTATAAAATGCATCATTCTTTTTTGTTTTAGACAACATTTCATGCACTGTTAAACATGTTAAAGCAAGTTGCAAGTGAAAATCTATGTCTCTGACTGAGTTTGCATTACTGTGATTTGACCTCTCTGCTGGCTGAGATAAGCTCATTTTCAACGTCCAATTCAGAATGTAATAAAACCAGATCCAGCTATAAAATGCATCATTCTTTTTTGTTTTAGACAACATTTCATGCACTGTTAAACATGTTAAAGCAAGTTGCAAGTGAAAATCTATGTCTCTGACTGAGTTTGCATTACTGTGATTTGACCTCTCAGCTGGCTGAGATAAGCTCATTTTCAACGTCCAATTCAGAATGTGATAAAAACAGATCCAGCCATAAAATGCATCATTCTTTTTTGTTTTAGACAACATTTCATGCACTGTTAAACATGTTAAAGCAAGTTGCAAGTGAAAATCTATGTCTCTGACTGAGTTTGCATTACTGTTATTTGACCTCTCTGCTGGCTGAGATAAGCTCATTTTCAACGTCCAATTCAGAATGTAATAAAACCAGATCCAGCTATAAAATGCATCATTCTTTATTGTTTTAGACAACATTTCCTGCACTGTTAAACATGTTAAAGCAAGTTGCAAGTGAAAATCTATGTCTCTGACTGAGTTTGCATTACTGTGATTTGACCTCTCTGCTGGCTGAGATAAGCTCATTTTCAACGTCCAATTCAGAATGTAATAAAAACAGATCCAGCCATAAAATGCATCATTCTTTTTTGTTTAAGACAACATTTCATGCACTGTTAAACATGTTAAAGCAAGTTGCAAGTGAAAATCTATGTCTCTGACTGAGTTTGCATTACTGTGATTTGACCTCTCTGCTGGCTGAGATAAGCTTATTTTCAACGTCCAATTCAGAATGTAATAAAACCAGATCCAGCTATAAAATGCATCATTCTTTTTTGTTTTAGACAACATTTCATGCACTGTTAAACATGTTAAAGCAAGTTGCAAGTGAAAATCTATGTCTCTGACTGAGTTTGCATTACTGTGATTTGACCTCTCTGCTGGCTGAGATAAGCTCATTTTCAACGTCCAATTCAGAAAGTGATAAAAACAGATCCAGCCATAAAATGCATCATTCTTTTTTGTTTTAGACAACATTTCATGCACTGTTAAACATGTTAAAGCAAGTTGCAAGTGAAAATCTATGTCTCTGACTGAGTTTGCATTACTGTGATTTGACCTCTCTGCTGGCTGAGATAAGCTCATTTTCAACGTCCAATTCAGAATGTAATAAAAACAGATCCAGCTATAAAATGCATCATTCTTTTTTGTTTTAGACAACATTTCATGCACTGTTAAACATGTTAAAGCAAGTTGCAAGTGAAAATCTATGTCTCTGACTGAGTTTGCATTACTGTGATTTGACCTCTCTGCTGGCTGAGATAAGCTCATTTTCAACGTCCAATTCAGAATGTAATAAAACCAGATCCAGCTATAAAATGCATCATTCTTTTTTGTTTTAGACAACATTTCATGCACTGTTAAACATGTTAAAGCAAGTTGCAAGTGAAAATCTATGTCTCTGACTGAGTTTGCATTACTGTGATTTGACCTCTCTGCTGGCTGAGATAAGCTCATTTTCAACGTCCAATTCAGAATGTAATAAAACCAGATCCAGCTATAAAATGCATCATTCTTTTTTGTTTTAGACAACATTTCATGCACTGTTAAACATGTTAAAGCAAGTTGCAAGTGAAAATCTATGTCTCTGACTGAGTTTGCATTACTGTGATTTGACCTCTCTGCTGGCTGAGATAAGCTCATTTTCAACGTCCAATTCAGAATGTAATAAAACCAGATCCAGCTATAAAATGCATCATTCTTTTTTGTTTTAGACAACATTTCATGCACTGTTAAACATGTTAAAGCAAGTTGCAAGTGAAAATCTATGTCTCTGACTGAGTTTGCATTACTGTGATTTGACCTCTCTGCTGGCTGAGATAAGCTCATTTTCAACGTCCAATTTACAAAGTGATAAAAACAGATCCAGCCATAAAATGCATCATTCTTTTTTGTTTTAGACAACATTTCATGCACTGTTAAACATGTTAAAGCAAGTTGCAAGTGAAAATCTATGTCTCTGACTGAGTTTGCATTACTGTGATTTGACCTCTCTGCTGGCTGAGATAAGCTCATTTTCAACGTCCAATTCAGAATGTAATAAAACCAGATCCAGCTATAAAATGCATCATTCTTTTTTGTTTTAGACAACATTTCATGCACTGTTAAACATGTTAAGGCAAAATGCAAGTGAAAATCTATGTCTCTGACTGAGTTTGCATTACTGTGATTTGACCTTTCTGCTGGCTGAGATAAGCTCATTTTTAATGTCCAATTCAGAAAGTGATAAAAACAGATCCAGCCATAAAATGCATCATTCTTTTTTGTTTTAGACAACATTTCATGCACTGTTAAACATGTTAAAGCAAGTTGCAAGTGAAAATCTATGTCTCTGACTGAGTTTGCATTACTGTGATTTGACCTCTCTGCTGGCTGAGATAAGCTCATTTTCAACGTCCAATTCAGAATGTAATAAAACCAGATCCAGCTTTAAAATGAATCATTCTTTATTGTTTTAGACAACATTTCCTGCACTGTTAAACATGTTAAAGCAAGTTGCAAGTGAAAATCTATGTCTCTGACTGAGTTTGCATTACTGTGATTTGACCTCTCTGCTGGCTGAGATAAGCTCATTTTCAACGTCCAATTCAGAATGTAATAAAAACAGATCCAGCCATAAAATGCATCATTCTTTTTTGTTTTAGACAACATTTCATGCACTGTTAAACATGTTAAAGCAAGTTGCAAGTGAAAATCTATGTCTCTGACTGAGTTTGCATTACTGTGATTTGACCTCTCTGCTGGCTGAGATAAGCTCATTTTCAACGTCCAATTCAGAATGTAATAAAACCAGATCCAGCTATAAAATGCATCATTCTTTTTTGTTTTAGACAACATTTCATGCACTGTTAAACATGTTAAAGCAAGTTGCAAGTGAAAATCTATGTCTCTGACTGAGTTTGCATTACTGTGATTTGACCTCTCTGCTGGCTGAGATAAGCTCATTTTCAACGTCCAATTCAGAATGTGATAAAACCAGATCCAGCTATAAAATGCATCATTCTTTTTTGTTTTAGACAACATTTCATGCACTGTTAAACATGTTAAAGCAAGTTGCAAGTGAAAATCTATGTCTCTGACTGAGTTTGCATTACTGTGATTTGACCTCTCTGCTGGCTGAGATAAGCTCATTTTCAACGTCCAATTCAGAAAGTGATAAAAACAGATCCAGCCATAAAATGCATCATTCTTTTTTGTTTTAGACAACATTTCATGCACTGTTAAACATGTTAAAGCAAGTTGCAAGTGAAAATCTATGTCTCTGACTGAGTTTGCATTACTGTGATTTGACCTCTCTGCTGGCTGAGATAAGCTCATTTTCAACGTCCAATTCAGAATGTAATAAAACCAGATCCAGCTATAAAATGCATCATTCTTTTTTGTTTTAGACAACATTTCATGCACTGTTAAACATGTTAAAGCAAGTTGCAAGTGAAAATCTATGTCTCTGACTGAGTTTGCATTACTGTGATTTGACCTCTCTGCTGGCTGAGATAAGCTCATTTTCAACGTCCAATTCAGAATGTAATAAAACCAGATCCAGCTATAAAATGCATCATTCTTTATTGTTTTAGACAACATTTCCTGCACTGTTAAACATGTTAAAGCAAGTTGCAAGTGAAAATCTATGTCTCTGACTGAGTTTGCATTACTGTGATTTGACCTCTCTGCTGGCTGAGATAAGCTCATTTTCAACGTCCAATTCAGAATGTAATAAAACCAGATCCAGCTATAAAATGCATCATTCTTTTTTGTTTTAGACAACATTTCATGCACTGTTAAACATGTTAAAGCAAGTTGCAAGTGAAAATCTATGTCTCTGACTGAGTTTGCATTACTGTGATTTGACCTCTCTGCTGGCTGAGATAAGCTCATTTTCAACGTCCAATTCAGAATGTAATAAAACCAGATCCAGCTATAAAATGCATCATTCTTTTTTGTTTTAGACAACATTTCATGCACTGTTAAACATGTTAAAGCAAGTTGCAAGTGAAAATCTATGTCTCTGACTGAGTTTGCATTACTGTGATTTGACCTCTCTGCTGGCTGAGATAAGCTCATTTTCAACGTCCAATTCAGAATGTAATAAAACCAGATCCAGCTATAAAATGCATCATTCTTTATTGTTTTAGACAACATTTCCTGCACTGTTAAACATGTTAAAGCAAGTTGCAAGTGAAAATCTATGTCTCTGACTGAGTTTGCATTACTGTGATTTGACCTCTCTGCTGGCTGAGATAAGCTCATTTTCAACGTCCAATTCAGAATGTAATAAAACCAGATCCAGCTATAAAATGCATCATTCTTTTTTGTTTTAGACAACATTTCATGCACTGTTAAACATGTTAAAGCAAGTTGCAAGTGAAAATCTATGTCTCTGACTGAGTTTGCATTACTGTGATTTGACCTCTCTGCTGGCTGAGATAAGCTCATTTTCAACGTCCAATTCAGAATGTAATAAAACCAGATCCAGCTATAAAATGCATCATTCTTTTTTGTTTTAGACAACATTTCATGCACTGTTAAACATGTTAAAGCAAGTTGCAAGTGAAAATCTATGTCTCTGACTGAGTTTGCATTACTGTGATTTGACCTCTCTGCTGGCTGAGATAAGCTCATTTTCAACGTCCAATTCAGAAAGTGATAAAGACCAGATCCAGCCATAAAATGCATCATTCTTTTTTGTTTTAGACAACATTTCATGCACTGTTAAACATGTTAAAGCAAGTTGCAAGTGAAAATCTATGTCTCTGACTGAGTTTGCATTACTGTGATTTGACCTCTCTGCTGGCTGAGATAAGCTCATTTTCAACGTCCAATTCAGAATGTAATAAAACCAGATCCAGCTATAAAATGCATCATTCTTTTTTGTTTTAGACAACATTTCATGCACTGTTAAACATGTTAAAGCAAGTTGCAAGTGAAAATCTATGTCTCTGACTGAGTTTGCATTACTGTGATTTGACCTCTCTGCTGGCTGAGATAAGCTCATTTTCAACGTCCAATTCAGAATGTAATAAAACCAGATCCAGCTATAAAATGCATCATTCTTTTTTGTTTTAGACAACATTTCATGCACTGTTAAACATGTTAAAGCAAGTTGCAAGTGAAAATCTATGTCTCTGACTGAGTTTGCATTACTGTGATTTGACCTCTCTGCTGGCTGAGATAAGCTCATTTTCAACGTCCAATTTACAAAGTGATAAAAACAGATCCAGCCATAAAATGCATCATTCTTTTTTGTTTTAGACAACATTTCATGCACTGTTAAACATGTTAAAGCAAGTTGCAAGTGAAAATCTATGTCTCTGACTGAGTTTGCATTACTGTGATTTGACCTCTCTGCTGGCTGAGATAAGCTCATTTTCAACGTCCAATTCAGAATGTAATAAAACCAGATCCAGCTATAAAATGCATCATTCTTTATTGTTTTAGACAACATTTCCTGCACTGTTAAACATGTTAAAGCAAGTTGCAAGTGAAAATCTATGTCTCTGACTGAGTTTGCATTACTGTGATTTGACCTCTCTGCTGGCTGAGATAAGCTCATTTTCAACGTCCAATTCAGAATGTAATAAAACCAGATCCAGCTATAAAATGCATCATTCTTTTTTGTTTTAGACAACATTTCATGCACTGTTAAACATGTTAAAGCAAGTTGCAAGTGAAAATCTATGTCTCTGACTGAGTTTGCATTACTGTGATTTGACCTCTCTGCTGGCTGAGATAAGCTCATTTTCAACGTCCAATTCAGAATGTAATAAAACCAGATCCAGCTATAAAATGCATCATTCTTTTTTGTTTTAGACAACATTTCATGCACTGTTAAACATGTTAAAGCAAGTTGCAAGTGAAAATCTATGTCTCTGACTGAGTTTGCATTACTGTGATTTGACCTCTCTGCTGGCTGAGATAAGCTCATTTTCAACGTCCAATTCAGAAAGTGATAAAGACCAGATCCAGCCATAAAATGCATCATTCTTTTTTGTTTTAGACAACATTTCATGCACTGTTAAACATGTTAAAGCAAGTTGCAAGTGAAAATCTATGTCTCTGACTGAGTTTGCATTACTGTGATTTGACCTCTCTGCTGGCTGAGATAAGCTCATTTTCAACGTCCAATTCAGAATGTAATAAAACCAGATCCAGCTATAAAATGCATCATTCTTTTTTGTTTTAGACAACATTTCATGCACTGTTAAACATGTTAAAGCAAGTTGCAAGTGAAAATCTATGTCTCTGACTGAGTTTGCATTACTGTGATTTGACCTCTCTGCTGGCTGAGATAAGCTCATTTTCAACGTCCAATTCAGAATGTAATAAAACCAGATCCAGCTATAAAATGCATCATTCTTTTTTGTTTTAGACAACATTTCATGCACTGTTAAACATGTTAAAGCAAGTTGCAAGTGAAAATCTATGTCTCTGACTGAGTTTGCATTACTGTGATTTGACCTCTCTGCTGGCTGAGATAAGCTCATTTTCAACGTCCAATTTACAAAGTGATAAAAACAGATCCAGCCATAAAATGCATCATTCTTTTTTGTTTTAGACAACATTTCATGCACTGTTAAACATGTTAAAGCAAGTTGCAAGTGAAAATCTATGTCTCTGACTGAGTTTGCATTACTGTGATTTGACCTCTCTGCTGGCTGAGATAAGCTCATTTTCAACGTCCAATTCAGAATGTAATAAAACCAGATCCAGCTATAAAATGCATCATTCTTTTTTGTTTTAGACAACATTTCATGCACTGTTAAACATGTTAAAGCAAGTTGCAAGTGAAAATCTATGTCTCTGACTGAGTTTGCATTACTGTGATTTGACCTCTCTGCTGGCTGAGATAAGCTCATTTTCAACGTCCAATTCAGAATGTAATAAAACCAGATCCAGCTATAAAATGCATCATTCTTTACTGTTTTAGACAACATTTCCTGCACTGTTAAACATGTTAAAGCAAGTTGCAAGTGAAAATCTATGTCTCTGACTGAGTTTGCATTACTGTGATTTGACCTCTCTGCTGGCTGAGATAAGCTCATTTTCAACGTCCAATTCAGAATGTAATAAAAACAGATCCAGCCATAAAATGCATCATTCTTTTTTGTTTTAGACAACATTTCATGCACTGTTAAACATGTTAAAGCAAGTTGCAAGTGAAAATCTATGTCTCTGACTGAGTTTGCATTACTGTGATTTGACCTCTCTGCTGGCTGAGATAAGCTCATTTTCAACGTCCAATTCAGAATGTAATAAAACCAGATCCAGCTATAAAATGCATCATTCTTTTTTGTTTTAGACAACATTTCATGCACTGTTAAACATATTAAAGCAAGTTGCAAGTGAAAATCTATGTCTCTGACTGAGTTTGCATTACTGTGATTTGACCTCTCTGCTGGCTGAGATAAGCTCATTTTCAACGTCCAATTCAGAATGTAATAAAACCAGATCCAGCTATAAAATGCATCATTCTTTTTTGTTTTAGACAACATTTCATGCACTGTTAAACATGTTAAAGCAAGTTGCAAGTGAAAATCTATGTCTCTGACTGAGTTTGCATTACTGTGATTTGACCTCTCTGCTGGCTGAGATAAGCTCATTTTCAACGTCCAATTCAGAATGTAATAAAACCAGATCCAGCTATAAAATGCATCATTCTTTTTTGTTTTAGACAACATTTCATGCACTGTTAAACATGTTAAAGCAAGTTGCAAGTGAAAATCTATGTCTCTGACTGAGTTTGCATTACTGTGATTTGACCTCTCTGCTGGCTGAGATAAGCTCATTTTCAACGTCCAATTCATAATGTAATAAAACCAGATCCAGCTATAAAATGCATCATTCTTTTTTGTTTTAGACAACATTTCATGCACTGTTAAACATGTTAAAGCAAGTTGCAAGTGAAAATCTATGTCTCTGACTGAGTTTGCATTACTGTGATTTGACCTCTCTGCTGGCTGAGATAAGCTCATTTTCAACGTCCAATTCAGAATGTAATAAAACCAGATCCAGCTATAAAATGCATCATTCTTTTTTGTTTTAGACAACATTTCATGCACTGTTAAACATGTTAAAGCAAGTTGCAAGTGAAAATCTATGTCTCTGACTGAGTTTGCATTACTGTGATTTGACCTCTCTGCTGGCTGAGATAAGCTCATTTTCAACGTCCAATTCAGAATGTAATAAAACCAGATCCAGCTATAAAATGCATCATTCTTTTTTGTTTTAGACAACATTTCATGCACTGTTAAACATGTTAAAGCAAGTTGCAAGTGAAAATCTATGTCTCTGACTGAGTTTGCATTACTGTGATTTGACCTCTCTGCTGGCTGAGATAAGCTCATTTTCAACGTCCAATTCAGAATGTAATAAAACCAGATCCAGCTATAAAATGCATCATTCTTTTTTGTTTTAGACAACATTTCATGCACTGTTAAACATGTTAAAGCAAGTTGCAAGTGAAAATCTATGTCTCTGACTGAGTTTGCATTACTGTGATTTGACCTCTCTGCTGGCTGAGATAAGCTCATTTTCAACGTCCAATTCAGAATGTAATAAAACCAGATCCAGCTATAAAATGCATCATTCTTTTTTGTTTTAGACAACATTTCATGCACTGTTAAACATGTTAAAGCAAGTTGCAAGTGAAAATCTATGTCTCTGACTGAGTTTGCATTACTGTGATTTGACCTCTCTGCTGGCTGAGATAAGCTCATTTTCAACGTCCAATTCAGAATGTAATAAAACCAGATCCAGCTATAAAATGCATCATTCTTTTTTGTTTTAGACAACATTTCATGCACTGTTAAACATGTTAAAGCAAGTTGCAAGTGAAAATCTATGTCTCTGACTGAGTTTGCATTACTGTGATTTGACCTCTCTGCTGGCTGAGATAAGCTCATTTCCAACGTCCAATTTACAAAGTGATAAAAACAGATCCAGCTATAAAATGCATCATTCTTTTTTGTTTTAGACAACATTTCATGCACTGTTAAACATGTTAAAGCAAGTTGCAAGTGAAAATCTATGTCTCTGACTGAGTTTGCATTACTGTGATTTGACCTCTCTGCTGGCTGAGATAAGCTCATTTTCAACGTCCAATTCAGAAAGTAATAAAAACAGATCCAGCCATAAAATGCATCATTCTTTTTTGTTTTAGACAACATTTCATGCACTGTTAAACATGTTAAAGCAAGTTGCAAGTGAAAATCTATGTCTCTGACTGAGTTTGCATTACTGTGATTTGACCTCTCTGCTGGCTGAGATAAGCTCATTTTCAACGTCCAATTCAGAATGTAATAAAACCAGATCCAGCTATAAAATGCATCATTCTTTTTTGTTTTAGACAACATTTCATGCACTGTTAAACATGTTAAAGCAAGTTGCAAGTGAAAATCTATGTCTCTGACTGAGTTTGCATTACTGTGATTTGACCTCTCTGCTGGCTGAGATAAGCTCATTTTCAACGTCCAATTCAGAATGTAATAAAACCAGATCCAGCTATAAAATGCATCATTCTTTTTTGTTTTAGACAACATTTCATGCACTGTTAAACATGTTAAAGCAAGTTGCAAGTGAAAATCTATGTCTCTGACTGAGTTTGCATTACTGTGATTTGACCTCTCTGCTGGCTGAGATAAGCTCATTTTCAACGTCCAATTCAGAATGTAATAAAACCAAATCCAGCCATAAAACGGATCATTCTTTTTTGTTTTAGACAACATTTCATGCACTGTTAAACATGTTAAAGCAAGTTGCAAGTGAAAATCTATGTCTCTGACTGAGTTTGCATTACTGTGATTTGACCTCTCTGCTGGCTGAGATAAGCTCATTTTCAACGTCCAATTCAGAAAGTGATAACAACAGATCCAGCTATAAAATGCATCATTCTTTTTTGTTTTAGACAACATTTCATGCACTGTTAAACATGTTAAAGCAAGTTGCAAGTGAAAATCTATGTCTCTGACTGAGTTTGCATTACTGTGATTTGACCTCTCTGCTGGCTGAGATAAGCTCATTTTCAACGTCCAATTCAGAATGTAATAAAAACAGATCCAGCCATAAAATGCATCATTCTTTTTTGTTTTAGACAACATTTCATGCACTGTTAAACATGTTAAAGCAAGTTGCAAGTGAAAATCTATGTCTCTTACTGAGTTTGCATTACTGTGATTTGACCTCTCTGCTGGCTGAGATAAGCTCATTTTCAACGTCCAATTTACAAAGTGATAAAAACAGATCCAGCCATAAAATGCATCATTCTTTTTTGTTTTAGACAACATTTCATGCACTGTTAAACATGTTAAAGCAAGTTGCAAGTGAAAATCTATGTCTCTGACTGAGTTTGCATTACTGTGATTTGACCTCTCTGCTGGCTGAGATAAGCTCATTTTCAACGTCCAATTCAGAATGTAATAAAACCAGATCCAGCTATAAAATGCATCATTCTTTTTTGTTTTAGACAACATTTCATGCACTGTTAAACATGTTAAAGCAAGTTGCAAGTGAAAATCTATGTCTCTGACTGAGTTTGCATTACTGTGATTTGACCTCTCTGCTGGCTGAGATAAGCTCATTTTCAACGTCCAATTCAGAATGTAATAAAACCAGATCCAGCTATAAAATGCATCATTCTTTTTTGTTTTAGACAACATTTCATGCACTGTTAAACATGTTAAAGCAAGTTGCAAGTGAAAATCTATGTCTCTGACTGAGTTTGCATTACTGTGATTTGACCTCTCTGCTGGCTGAGATAAGCTCATTTTCAACGTCCAATTCAGAATGTAATAAAAACAGATCCAGCCATAAAATGCATCATTCTTTTTTGTTTTAGACAACATTTCATGCACTGTTAAACATGTTAAAGCAAGTTGCAAATGAAAATCTATGTCTCTGACTGAGTTTGCATTACTGTTATTTGACCTCTCTGCTGGCTGAGATAAGCTCATTTTCAACGTCCAATTCAGAATGTAATAAAACCAGATCCAGCTATAAAATGCATCATTCTTTATTGTTTTAGACAACATTTCCTGCACTGTTAAACATGTTAAAGCAAGTTGCAAGTGAAAATCTATGTCTCTGACTGAGTTTGCATTACTGTGATTTGACCTCTCTGCTGGCTGAGATAAGCTCATTTTCAACGTCCAATTCAGAATGTAATAAAAACAGATCCAGCCATAAAATGCATCATTCTTTTTTGTTTTAGACAACATTTCATGCACTGTTAAACATGTTAAAGCAAGTTGCAAGTGAAAATCTATGTCTCTGACTGAGTTTGCATTACTGTGATTTGACCTCTCTGCTGGCTGAGATAAGCTCATTTTCAACGTCCAATTCAGAATGTAATAAAACCAGATCCAGCTATAAAATGCATCATTCTTTTTTGTTTTAGACAACATTTCATGCACTGTTAAACATGTTAAAGCAAGTTGCAAGTGAAAATCTATGTCTCTGACTGAGTTTGCATTACTGTGATTTGACCTCTCTGCTGGCTGAGATAAGCTCATTTTCAACGTCCAATTCAGAATGTGATAAAACCAGATCCAGCTATAAAATGCATCATTCTTTTTTGTTTTAGACAACATTTCATGCACTGTTAAACATGTTAAAGCAAGTTGCAAGTGAAAATCTATGTCTCTGACTGAGTTTGCATTACTGTGATTTGACCTCTCTGCTGGCTGAGATAAGCTCATTTTCAACGTCCAATTCAGAAAGTGATAAAAACAGATCCAGCCATAAAATGCATCATTCTTTTTTGTTTTAGACAACATTTCATGCACTGTTAAACATGTTAAAGCAAGTTGCAAGTGAAAATCTATGTCTCTGACTGAGTTTGCATTACTGTGATTTGACCTCTCTGCTGGCTGAGATAAGCTCATTTTCAACGTCCAATTCAGAATGTAATAAAACCAGATCCAGCTATAAAATGCATCATTCTTTATTGTTTTAGACAACATTTCCTGCACTGTTAAACATGTTAAAGCAAGTTGCAAGTGAAAATCTATGTCTCTGACTGAGTTTGCATTACTGTGATTTGACCTCTCTGCTGGCTGAGATAAGCTCATTTTTAACGTCCAATTCAGAATGTAATAAAACCAGATCCAGCTATAAAATGCATCATTCTTTTTTGTTTTAGACAACATTTCATGCACTGTTAAACATGTTAAAGCAAGTTGCAGGTGAAAATCTATGTCTCTGACTGAGTTTGCATTACTGTGATTTGACCTCTCTGCTGGCTGAGATAAGCTCATTTTCAACGTCCAATTCAGAATGTAATAAAACCAGATCCAGCTATAAAATGCATCATTCTTTTTTTGTTTTAGACAACATTTCATGCACTGTTAAACATGTTAAAGCAAGTTGCAAGTGAAAATCTATGTCTCTGACTGAGTTTGCATTACTGTGATATGACCTCTCTGCTGGCTGAGATAAGCTCATTTTCAACGTCCAATTCAGAATGTAATAAAACCAGATCCAGCCATAAAATGCATCATTCTTTTTTGTTTTAGACAACATTTCATGCACTGTTAAACATGTTAAAGCAAGTTGCAAGTGAAAATCTATGTCTCTGACTGAGTTTGCATTACTGTGATTTGACCTCTCTGCTGGCTGAGATAAGCTCATTTTCAACGTCCAATTTACAAAGTGATAAAAACAGATCCAGCCATAAAATGCATCATTCTTTTTTGTTTTAGACAACATTTCATGCACTGTTAAACATGTTAAAGCAAGTTGCAAGTGAAAATCTATGTCTCTGACTGAGTTTGCATTACTGTGATTTGACCTCTCTGCTGGCTGAGATAAGCTCATTTTCAACGTCCAATTCAGAATGTAATAAAACCAGATCCAGCTATAAAATGCATCATTCTTTTTTGTTTTAGACAACATTTCATGCACTGTTAAACATGTTAAAGCAAGTTGCAAGTGAAAATCTATGTCTCTGACTGAGTTTGCATTACTGTGATTTGACCTCTCTGCTGGCTGAGATAAGCTCATTTTCAACGTCCAATTCAGAATGTAATAAAACCAGATCCAGCTATAAAATGCATCATTCTTTTTTGTTTTAGACAACATTTCATGCACTGTTAAACATGTTAAAGCAAGTTGCAAGTGAAAATCTATGTCTCTGACTGAGTTTGCATTACTGTGATTTGACCTCTCTGCTGGCTGAGATAAGCTCATTTTCAACGTCCAATTCAGAAAGTGATAAAAACCAGATCCAGCCATAAAATGCATCATTCTTTTTTGTTTTAGACAACATTTCATGCACTGTTAAACATGTTAAAGCAAGTTGCAAGTGAAAATCTATGTCTCTGACTGAGTTTGCATTACTGTGATTTGACCTCTCTGCTGGCTGAGATAAGCTCATTTTCAACGTCCAATTCAGAATGTAATAAAACCAGATCCAGCTATAAAATGCATCATTCTTTTTTGTTTTAGACAACATTTCATGCACTGTTAAACATGTTAAAGCAAGTTGCAAGTGAAAATCTATGTCTCTGACTGAGTTTGCATTACTGTGATTTGACCTCTCTGCTGGCTGAGATAAGCTCATTTTCAACGTCCAATTTACAAAGTGATAAAAACAGATCCAGCCATAAAATGCATCATTCTTTTTTGTTTTAGACAACATTTCATGCACTGTTAAACATGTTAAAGCAAGTTGCAAGTGAAAATCTATGTCTCTGACTGAGTTTGCATTACTGTGATTTGACCTCTCTGCTGGCTGAGATAAGCTCATTTTCAACGTCCAATTCAGAATGTAATAAAACCAGATCCAGCTATAAAATGCATCATTCTTTTTTGTTTTAGACAACATTTCATGCACTGTTAAACATGTTAAAGCAAGTTGCAAGTGAAAATCTATGTCTCTGACTGAGTTTGCATTACTGTGATTTGACCTCTCTGCTGGCTGAGATAAGCTCATTTTCAACGTCCAATTCAGAATGTAATAAAACCAGATCCAGCTATAAAATGCATCATTCTTTTTTGTTTTAGACAACATTTCATGCACTGTTAAACATGTTAAAGCAAGTTGCAAGTGAAAATCTATGTCTCTGACTTAGTTTGCATTACTGTGATTTGACCTCTCTGCTGGCTGAGATAAGCTCATTTTCAACGTCCAATTCAGAAAGTGATAAAAACAGATCCAGCCATAAAATGCATCATTCTTTTTTGTTTTAGACAACATTTCATGCACTGTTAAACATGTTAAAGCAAGTTGCGAGTGAAAATCTATGTCTCTGACTGAGTTTGCATTACTGTGATTTGACCTCTCTGCTGGCTGAGATAAGCTCATTTTCAACGTCCAATTCAGAATGTAATAAAACCAGATCCAGCTATAAAATGCATCATTCTTTATTGTTTTAGACAACATTTCCTGCACTGTTAAACATGTTAAAGCAAGTTGCAAGTGAAAATCTATGTCTCTGACTGAGTTTGCATTACTGTGATTTGACCTCTCTGCTGGCTGAGATAAGCTCATTTTCAACGTCCAATTCAGAATGTAATAAAACCAGATCCAGCCATAAAATGCATCATTCTTTTTTGTTTTAGACAACATTTCATGCACTGTTAAACATGTTAAAGCAAGTTGCAAGTGAAAATCTATGTCTCTGACTGAGTTTGCATTACTGTGATTTGACCTCTCTGCTGGCTGAGATAAGCTCATTTTCAACGTCCAATTCAGAATGTAATAAAACCAGATCCAGCTATAAAATGCATTATTCTTTTTTGTTTTAGACAACATTTCATGCACTGTTAAACATGTTAAAGCAAGTTGCAAGTGAAAATCTATGTCTCTGACTGAGTTTGCATTACTGTGATTTGACCTCTCTGCTGGCTGAGATAAGCTCATTTTCAACGTCCAATTCAGAATGTAATAAAACCAGATCCAGCTATAAAATGCATCATTCTTTTTTGTTTTAGACAACATTTCATGCACTGTTAAACATGTTAAAGCAAGTTGCAAGTGAAAATCTATGTCTCTGACTGAGTTTGCATTACTGTGATTTGACCTCTCTGCTGGCTGAGATAAGCTCATTTTCAACGTCCAATTCAGAAAGTGATAAAAACAGATCCAGCCATAAAATGCATCATTCTTTTTTGTTTTAGACAACATTTCATGCACTGTTAAACATGTTAAAGCAAGTTGCAAGTGAAAATCTATGTCTCTGACTGAGTTTGCATTACTGTGATTTGACCTCTCTGCTGGCTGAGATAAGCTCATTTTCAACGTCCAGTTCAGAATGTAATAAAACCAGATCCAGCTATAAAATGCATCATTTTTTTTTGTTTTAGACAACATTTCATGCACTGTTAAACATGTTAAAGCAAGTTGCAAGTGAAAATCTATGTCTCTGACTGAGTTTGCATTACTGTGATTTGACCTCTCTGCTGGCTGAGATAAGCTCATTTTCAACGTCCAATTCAGAATGTAATAAAACCAGATCCAGCTATAAAATGCATCATTCTTTTTTGTTTTAGACAACATTTCATGCACTGTTAAACATGTTAAAGCAAGTTGCAAGTGAAAATCTATGTCTCTGACTGAGTTTGCATTACTGTGATTTGACCTCTCTGCTGGCTGAGATAAGCTCATTTTCAACGTCCAATTCAGAATGTAATAAAACCAGATCCAGCTATAAAATGCATCATTCTTTATTGTTTTAGACAACATTTCCTGCACTGTTAAACATGTTAAAGCAAGTTGCAAGTGAAAATCTATGTCTCTGACTGAGTTTGCATTACTGTGATTTGACCTCTCTGCTGGCTGAGATAAGCTCATTTTTAACGTCCAATTCAGAATGTAATAAAACCAGATCCAGCTATAAAATGCATCATTCTTTTTTGTTTTAGACAACATTTCATGCACTGTTAAACATGTTAAAGCAAGTTGCAAGTGAAAATCTATGTCTCTGACTGAGTTTGCATTACTGTGATTTGACCTCTCTGCTGGCTGAGATAAGCTCATTTTCAACGTCCAATTCAGAATGTAATAAAACCAGATCCAGCTATAAAATGCATCATTCTTTTTTGTTTTAGACAACATTTCATGCACTGTTAAACATGTTAAAGCAAGTTGCAAGTGAAAATCTATGTCTCTGACTGAGTTTGCATTACTGTGATTTGACCTCTCTGCTGGCTGAGATAAGCTCATTTTCAACGTCCAATTTACAAAGTGATAAAAACAGATCCAGCCATAAAATGCATCATTCTTTTTTGTTTTAGACAACATTTCATGCACTGTTAAACATGTTAAAGCAAGTTGCAAGTGAAAATCTATGTCTCTGACTGAGTTTGCATTACTGTGATTTGACCTCTCTGCTGGCTGAGATAAGCTCATTTTCAACGTCCAATTCAGAAAGTGATAAAAACAGATCCAGCCATAAAATGCATCATTCTTTTTTGTTTTAGACAACATTTCATGCACTGTTAAACATGTTAAAGCAAGTTGCAAGTGAAAATCTATGTCTCTGACTGAGTTTGCATTACTGTGATTTGACCTCTCTGCTGGCTGAGATAAGCTCATTTTCAACGTCCAGTTCAGAATGTAATAAAACCAGATCCAGCTATAAAATGCATCATTCTTTTTTGTTTTAGACAACATTTCATGCACTGTTAAACATGTTAAAGCAAGTTGCAAGTGAAAATCTATGTCTCTGACTGAGTTTGCATTACTGTGATTTGACCTCTCTGCTGGCTGAGATAAGCTCATTTTCAACGTCCAATTCAGAATGTAATAAAACCAGATCCAGCTATAAAATGCATCATTCTTTTTTGTTTTAGACAACATTTCATGCACTGTTAAACATGTTAAAGCAAGTTGCAAGTGAAAATCTATGTCTCTGACTGAGTTTGCATTACTGTGATTTGACCTCTCTGCTGGCTGAGATAAGCTCATTTTCAACGTCCAATTCAGAATGTAATAAAACCAGATCCAGCTATAAAATGCATCATTCTTTTTTGTTTTAGACAACATTTCATGCACTGTTAAACATGTTAAAGCAAGTTGCAAGTGAAAATCTATGTCTCTGACTGAGTTTGCATTACTGTGATTTGACCTCTCTGCTGGCTGAGATAAGCTCATTTTCAACGTCCAATTCAGAATGTAATAAAAACAGATCCAGCCATAAAATGCATCATTCTTTTTTGTTTTAGACAACATTTCATGCACTGTTAAACATGTTAAAGCAAGTTGCAAATGAAAATCTATGTCTCTGACTGAGTTTGCATTACTGTTATTTGACCTCTCTGCTGGCTGAGATAAGCTCATTTTCAACGTCCAATTCAGAATGTAATAAAACCAGATCCAGCTATAAAATGCATCATTCTTTATTGTTTTAGACAACATTTCCTGCACTGTTAAACATGTTAAAGCAAGTTGCAAGTGAAAATCTATGTCTCTGACTGAGTTTGCATTACTGTGATTTGACCTCTCTGCTGGCTGAGATAAGCTCATTTTCAACGTCCAATTCAGAATGTAATAAAAACAGATCCAGCCATAAAATGCATCATTCTTTTTTGTTTTAGACAACATTTCATGCACTGTTAAACATGTTAAAGCAAGTTGCAAGTGAAAATCTATGTCTCTGACTGAGTTTGCATTACTGTGATTTGACCTCTCTGCTGGCTGAGATAAGCTCATTTTCAACGTCCAATTCAGAATGTAATAAAACCAGATCCAGCTATAAAATGCATCATTCTTTTTTGTTTTAGACAACATTTCATGCACTGTTAAACATGTTAAAGCAAGTTGCAAGTGAAAATCTATGTCTCTGACTGAGTTTGCATTACTGTGATTTGACCTCTCTGCTGGCTGAGATAAGCTCATTTTCAACGTCCAATTCAGAATGTGATAAAACCAGATCCAGCTATAAAATGCATCATTCTTTTTTGTTTTAGACAACATTTCATGCACTGTTAAACATGTTAAAGCAAGTTGCAAGTGAAAATCTATGTCTCTGACTGAGTTTGCATTACTGTGATTTGACCTCTCTGCTGGCTGAGATAAGCTCATTTTCAACGTCCAATTCAGAAAGTGATAAAAACAGATCCAGCCATAAAATGCATCATTCTTTTTTGTTTTAGACAACATTTCATGCACTGTTAAACATGTTAAAGCAAGTTGCAAGTGAAAATCTATGTCTCTGACTGAGTTTGCATTACTGTGATTTGACCTCTCTGCTGGCTGAGATAAGCTCATTTTCAACGTCCAATTCAGAATGTAATAAAACCAGATCCAGCTATAAAATGCATCATTCTTTATTGTTTTAGACAACATTTCCTGCACTGTTAAACATGTTAAAGCAAGTTGCAAGTGAAAATCTATGTCTCTGACTGAGTTTGCATTACTGTGATTTGACCTCTCTGCTGGCTGAGATAAGCTCATTTTTAACGTCCAATTCAGAATGTAATAAAACCAGATCCAGCTATAAAATGCATCATTCTTTTTTGTTTTAGACAACATTTCATGCACTGTTAAACATGTTAAAGCAAGTTGCAGGTGAAAATCTATGTCTCTGACTGAGTTTGCATTACTGTGATTTGACCTCTCTGCTGGCTGAGATAAGCTCATTTTCAACGTCCAATTCAGAATGTAATAAAACCAGATCCAGCTATAAAATGCATCATTCTTTTTTTGTTTTAGACAACATTTCATGCACTGTTAAACATGTTAAAGCAAGTTGCAAGTGAAAATCTATGTCTCTGACTGAGTTTGCATTACTGTGATATGACCTCTCTGCTGGCTGAGATAAGCTCATTTTCAACGTCCAATTCAGAATGTAATAAAACCAGATCCAGCCATAAAATGCATCATTCTTTTTTGTTTTAGACAACATTTCATGCACTGTTAAACATGTTAAAGCAAGTTGCAAGTGAAAATCTATGTCTCTGACTGAGTTTGCATTACTGTGATTTGACCTCTCTGCTGGCTGAGATAAGCTCATTTTCAACGTCCAATTTACAAAGTGATAAAAACAGATCCAGCCATAAAATGCATCATTCTTTTTTGTTTTAGACAACATTTCATGCACTGTTAAACATGTTAAAGCAAGTTGCAAGTGAAAATCTATGTCTCTGACTGAGTTTGCATTACTGTGATTTGACCTCTCTGCTGGCTGAGATAAGCTCATTTTCAACGTCCAATTCAGAATGTAATAAAACCAGATCCAGCTATAAAATGCATCATTCTTTTTTGTTTTAGACAACATTTCATGCACTGTTAAACATGTTAAAGCAAGTTGCAAGTGAAAATCTATGTCTCTGACTGAGTTTGCATTACTGTGATTTGACCTCTCTGCTGGCTGAGATAAGCTCATTTTCAACGTCCAATTCAGAATGTAATAAAACCAGATCCAGCTATAAAATGCATCATTCTTTTTTGTTTTAGACAACATTTCATGCACTGTTAAACATGTTAAAGCAAGTTGCAAGTGAAAATCTATGTCTCTGACTGAGTTTGCATTACTGTGATTTGACCTCTCTGCTGGCTGAGATAAGCTCATTTTCAACGTCCAATTCAGAAAGTGATAAAAACCAGATCCAGCCATAAAATGCATCATTCTTTTTTGTTTTAGACAACATTTCATGCACTGTTAAACATGTTAAAGCAAGTTGCAAGTGAAAATCTATGTCTCTGACTGAGTTTGCATTACTGTGATTTGACCTCTCTGCTGGCTGAGATAAGCTCATTTTCAACGTCCAATTCAGAATGTAATAAAACCAGATCCAGCTATAAAATGCATCATTCTTTTTTGTTTTAGACAACATTTCATGCACTGTTAAACATGTTAAAGCAAGTTGCAAGTGAAAATCTATGTCTCTGACTGAGTTTGCATTACTGTGATTTGACCTCTCTGCTGGCTGAGATAAGCTCATTTTCAACGTCCAATTTACAAAGTGATAAAAACAGATCCAGCCATAAAATGCATCATTCTTTTTTGTTTTAGACAACATTTCATGCACTGTTAAACATGTTAAAGCAAGTTGCAAGTGAAAATCTATGTCTCTGACTGAGTTTGCATTACTGTGATTTGACCTCTCTGCTGGCTGAGATAAGCTCATTTTCAACGTCCAATTCAGAATGTAATAAAACCAGATCCAGCTATAAAATGCATCATTCTTTTTTGTTTTAGACAACATTTCATGCACTGTTAAACATGTTAAAGCAAGTTGCAAGTGAAAATCTATGTCTCTGACTGAGTTTGCATTACTGTGATTTGACCTCTCTGCTGGCTGAGATAAGCTCATTTTCAACGTCCAATTCAGAATGTAATAAAACCAGATCCAGCTATAAAATGCATCATTCTTTTTTGTTTTAGACAACATTTCATGCACTGTTAAACATGTTAAAGCAAGTTGCAAGTGAAAATCTATGTCTCTGACTTAGTTTGCATTACTGTGATTTGACCTCTCTGCTGGCTGAGATAAGCTCATTTTCAACGTCCAATTCAGAAAGTGATAAAAACAGATCCAGCCATAAAATGCATCATTCTTTTTTGTTTTAGACAACATTTCATGCACTGTTAAACATGTTAAAGCAAGTTGCGAGTGAAAATCTATGTCTCTGACTGAGTTTGCATTACTGTGATTTGACCTCTCTGCTGGCTGAGATAAGCTCATTTTCAACGTCCAATTCAGAATGTAATAAAACCAGATCCAGCTATAAAATGCATCATTCTTTATTGTTTTAGACAACATTTCCTGCACTGTTAAACATGTTAAAGCAAGTTGCAAGTGAAAATCTATGTCTCTGACTGAGTTTGCATTACTGTGATTTGACCTCTCTGCTGGCTGAGATAAGCTCATTTTCAACGTCCAATTCAGAATGTAATAAAACCAGATCCAGCCATAAAATGCATCATTCTTTTTTGTTTTAGACAACATTTCATGCACTGTTAAACATGTTAAAGCAAGTTGCAAGTGAAAATCTATGTCTCTGACTGAGTTTGCATTACTGTGATTTGACCTCTCTGCTGGCTGAGATAAGCTCATTTTCAACGTCCAATTCAGAATGTAATAAAACCAGATCCAGCTATAAAATGCATTATTCTTTTTTGTTTTAGACAACATTTCATGCACTGTTAAACATGTTAAAGCAAGTTGCAAGTGAAAATCTATGTCTCTGACTGAGTTTGCATTACTGTGATTTGACCTCTCTGCTGGCTGAGATAAGCTCATTTTCAACGTCCAATTCAGAATGTAATAAAACCAGATCCAGCTATAAAATGCATCATTCTTTTTTGTTTTAGACAACATTTCATGCACTGTTAAACATGTTAAAGCAAGTTGCAAGTGAAAATCTATGTCTCTGACTGAGTTTGCATTACTGTGATTTGACCTCTCTGCTGGCTGAGATAAGCTCATTTTCAACGTCCAATTCAGAAAGTGATAAAAACAGATCCAGCCATAAAATGCATCATTCTTTTTTGTTTTAGACAACATTTCATGCACTGTTAAACATGTTAAAGCAAGTTGCAAGTGAAAATCTATGTCTCTGACTGAGTTTGCATTACTGTGATTTGACCTCTCTGCTGGCTGAGATAAGCTCATTTTCAACGTCCAGTTCAGAATGTAATAAAACCAGATCCAGCTATAAAATGCATCATTTTTTTTTGTTTTAGACAACATTTCATGCACTGTTAAACATGTTAAAGCAAGTTGCAAGTGAAAATCTATGTCTCTGACTGAGTTTGCATTACTGTGATTTGACCTCTCTGCTGGCTGAGATAAGCTCATTTTCAACGTCCAATTCAGAATGTAATAAAACCAGATCCAGCTATAAAATGCATCATTCTTTTTTGTTTTAGACAACATTTCATGCACTGTTAAACATGTTAAAGCAAGTTGCAAGTGAAAATCTATGTCTCTGACTGAGTTTGCATTACTGTGATTTGACCTCTCTGCTGGCTGAGATAAGCTCATTTTCAACGTCCAATTCAGAATGTAATAAAACCAGATCCAGCTATAAAATGCATCATTCTTTATTGTTTTAGACAACATTTCCTGCACTGTTAAACATGTTAAAGCAAGTTGCAAGTGAAAATCTATGTCTCTGACTGAGTTTGCATTACTGTGATTTGACCTCTCTGCTGGCTGAGATAAGCTCATTTTTAACGTCCAATTCAGAATGTAATAAAACCAGATCCAGCTATAAAATGCATCATTCTTTTTTGTTTTAGACAACATTTCATGCACTGTTAAACATGTTAAAGCAAGTTGCAAGTGAAAATCTATGTCTCTGACTGAGTTTGCATTACTGTGATTTGACCTCTCTGCTGGCTGAGATAAGCTCATTTTCAACGTCCAATTCAGAATGTAATAAAACCAGATCCAGCTATAAAATGCATCATTCTTTTTTGTTTTAGACAACATTTCATGCACTGTTAAACATGTTAAAGCAAGTTGCAAGTGAAAATCTATGTCTCTGACTGAGTTTGCATTACTGTGATTTGACCTCTCTGCTGGCTGAGATAAGCTCATTTTCAACGTCCAATTTACAAAGTGATAAAAACAGATCCAGCCATAAAATGCATCATTCTTTTTTGTTTTAGACAACATTTCATGCACTGTTAAACATGTTAAAGCAAGTTGCAAGTGAAAATCTATGTCTCTGACTGAGTTTGCATTACTGTGATTTGACCTCTCTGCTGGCTGAGATAAGCTCATTTTCAACGTCCAATTCAGAAAGTGATAAAAACAGATCCAGCCATAAAATGCATCATTCTTTTTTGTTTTAGACAACATTTCATGCACTGTTAAACATGTTAAAGCAAGTTGCAAGTGAAAATCTATGTCTCTGACTGAGTTTGCATTACTGTGATTTGACCTCTCTGCTGGCTGAGATAAGCTCATTTTCAACGTCCAGTTCAGAATGTAATAAAACCAGATCCAGCTATAAAATGCATCATTCTTTTTTGTTTTAGACAACATTTCATGCACTGTTAAACATGTTAAAGCAAGTTGCAAGTGAAAATCTATGTCTCTGACTGAGTTTGCATTACTGTGATTTGACCTCTCTGCTGGCTGAGATAAGCTCATTTTCAACGTCCAATTCAGAATGTAATAAAACCAGATCCAGCTATAAAATGCATCATTCTTTTTTGTTTTAGACAACATTTCATGCACTGTTAAACATGTTAAAGCAAGTTGCAAGTGAAAATCTATGTCTCTGACTGAGTTTGCATTACTGTGATTTGACCTCTCTGCTGGCTGAGATAAGCTCATTTTCAACGTCCAATTCAGAATGTAATAAAACCAGATCCAGCTATAAAATGCATCATTCTTTATTGTTTTAGACAACATTTCCTGCACTGTTAAACATGTTAAAGCAAGTTGCAAGTGAAAATCTATGTCTCTGACTGAGTTTGCATTACTGTGATTTGACCTCTCTGCTGGCTGAGATAAGCTCATTTTTAACGTCCAATTCAGAATGTAATAAAACCAGATCCAGCTATAAAATGCATCATTCTTTTTTGTTTTAGACAACATTTCATGCACTGTTAAAACATGTTAAAGCAAGTTGCAAGTGAAAATCTATGTCTCTGACTGAGTTTGCATTACTGTGATTTGACCTCTCTGCTGGCTGAGATAAGCTCATTTTCAACGTCCAATTCAGAATGTAATAAAACCAGATCCAGCTATAAAATGCATCATTCTTTTTTGTTTTAGACAACATTTCATGCACTGTTAAACATGTTAAAGCAAGTTGCAAGTGAAAATCTATGTCTCTGACTGAGTTTGCATTACTGTGATTTGACCTCTCTGCTGGCTGAGATAAGCTCATTTTCAACGTCCAATTCAGAATGTAATAAAACCAGATCCAGCTATAAAATGCATCATTCTTTTTTGTTTTAGACAACATTTCATGCACTGTTAAACATGTTAAAGCAAGTTGCAAGTGAAAATCTATGTCTCTGACTGAGTTTGCATTACTGTGATTTGACCTCTCTGCTGGCTGAGATAAGCTCATTTTCAACGTCCAATTCAGAATGTAATAAAACCAGATCCAGCTATAAAATGCATCATTCTTTTTTGTTTTAGACAACATTTCATGCACTGTTAAACATGTTAAAGCAAGTTGCAAGTGAAAATCTATGTCTCTGACTGAGTTTGCATTACTGTGATTTGACCTCTCTGCTGGCTGAGATAAGCTCATTTTCAACGTCCAATTTACAAAGTGATAAAAACAGATCCAGCCATAAAATGCATCATTCTTTTTTGTTTTAGACAACATTTCATGCACTGTTAAACATGTTAAAGCAAGTTGCAAGTGAAAATCTATGTCTCTGACTGAGTTTGCATTACTGTGATTTGACCTCTCTGCTGGCTGAGATAAGCTCATTTTCAACGTCCAATTCAGAATGTAATAAAACCAGATCCAGCTATAAAATGCATCATTCTTTTTTGTTTTAGACAACATTTCATGCACTGTTAAACATGTTAAAGCAAGTTGCAAGTGAAAATCTATGTCTCTGACTGAGTTTGCATTACTGTGATTTGACCTCTCTGCTGGCTGAGATAAGCTCATTTTCAACGTCCAATTCAGAATGTAATAAAACCAGATCCAGCTATAAAATGCATCATTCTTTTTTGTTTTAGACAACATTTCATGCACTGTTAAACATGTTAAAGCAAGTTGCAAGTGAAAATCTATGTCTCTGACTGAGTTTGCATTACTGTGATTTGACCTCTCTGCTGGCTGAGATAAGCTCATTTTCAACGTCCAATTCAGAATGTAATAAAAACAGATCCAGCTATAAAATGCATCATTCTTTTTTGTTTTAGACAACATTTCATGCACTGTTAAACATGTTAAAGCAAGTTGCAAGTGAAAATCTATGTCTCTGACTGAGTTTGCATTACTGTGATTTGACCTCTCTGCTGGCTGAGATAAGCTCATTTTCAACGTCCAATTCAGAATGTAATAAAACCAGATCCAGCTATAAAATGCATCATTCTTTTTTGTTTTAGACAACATTTCATGCACTGTTAAACATGTTAAAGCAAGTTGCAAGTGAAAATCTATGTCTCTGACTGAGTTTGCATTACTGTGATTTGACCTCTCTGCTGGCTGAGATAAGCTCATTTTCAACGTCCAATTCAGAATGTAATAAAACCAGATCCAGCTATAAAATGCATCATTCTTTTTTGTTTTAGACAACATTTCATGCACTGTTAAACATGTTAAAGCAAGTTGCAAGTGAAAATCTATGTCTCTGACTGAGTTTGCATTACTGTGATTTGACCTCTCTGCTGGCTGAGATAAGCTCATTTTCAACGTCCAATTCAGAATGTAATAAAACCAGATCCAGCTATAAAATGCATCATTCTTTTTTGTTTTAGACAACATTTCATGCACTGTTAAACATGTTAAAGCAAGTTGCAAGTGAAAATCTATGTCTCTGACTGAGTTTGCATTACTGTGATTTGACCTCTCTGCTGGCTGAGATAAGCTCATTTTTAACGTCCAATTCAGAATGTAATAAAACCAGATCCAGCTATAAAATGCATCATTCTTTTTTGTTTTAGACAACATTTCATGCACTGTTAAAACATGTTAAAGCAAGTTGCAAGTGAAAATCTATGTCTCTGACTGAGTTTGCATTACTGTGATTTGACCTCTCTGCTGGCTGAGATAAGCTCATTTTCAACGTCCAATTCAGAATGTAATAAAACCAGATCCAGCTATAAAATGCATCATTCTTTTTTGTTTTAGACAACATTTCATGCACTGTTAAACATGTTAAAGCAAGTTGCAAGTGAAAATCTATGTCTCTGACTGAGTTTGCATTACTGTGATTTGACCTCTCTGCTGGCTGAGATAAGCTCATTTTCAACGTCCAATTCAGAATGTAATAAAACCAGATCCAGCTATAAAATGCATCATTCTTTTTTGTTTTAGACAACATTTCATGCACTGTTAAACATGTTAAAGCAAGTTGCAAGTGAAAATCTATGTCTCTGACTGAGTTTGCATTACTGTGATTTGACCTCTCTGCTGGCTGAGATAAGCTCATTTTCAACGTCCAATTCAGAATGTAATAAAACCAGATCCAGCTATAAAATGCATCATTCTTTTTTGTTTTAGACAACATTTCATGCACTGTTAAACATGTTAAAGCAAGTTGCAAGTGAAAATCTATGTCTCTGACTGAGTTTGCATTACTGTGATTTGACCTCTCTGCTGGCTGAGATAAGCTCATTTTCAACGTCCAATTTACAAAGTGATAAAAACAGATCCAGCCATAAAATGCATCATTCTTTTTTGTTTTAGACAACATTTCATGCACTGTTAAACATGTTAAAGCAAGTTGCAAGTGAAAATCTATGTCTCTGACTGAGTTTGCATTACTGTGATTTGACCTCTCTGCTGGCTGAGATAAGCTCATTTTCAACGTCCAATTCAGAATGTAATAAAACCAGATCCAGCTATAAAATGCATCATTCTTTTTTGTTTTAGACAACATTTCATGCACTGTTAAACATGTTAAAGCAAGTTGCAAGTGAAAATCTATGTCTCTGACTGAGTTTGCATTACTGTGATTTGACCTCTCTGCTGGCTGAGATAAGCTCATTTTCAACGTCCAATTCAGAATGTAATAAAACCAGATCCAGCTATAAAATGCATCATTCTTTTTTGTTTTAGACAACATTTCATGCACTGTTAAACATGTTAAAGCAAGTTGCAAGTGAAAATCTATGTCTCTGACTGAGTTTGCATTACTGTGATTTGACCTCTCTGCTGGCTGAGATAAGCTCATTTTCAACGTCCAATTCAGAATGTAATAAAAACAGATCCAGCTATAAAATGCATCATTCTTTTTTGTTTTAGACAACATTTCATGCACTGTTAAACATGTTAAAGCAAGTTGCAAGTGAAAATCTATGTCTCTGACTGAGTTTGCATTACTGTGATTTGACCTCTCTGCTGGCTGAGATAAGCTCATTTTCAACGTCCAATTCAGAATGTAATAAAACCAGATCCAGCTATAAAATGCATCATTCTTTTTTGTTTTAGACAACATTTCATGCACTGTTAAACATGTTAAAGCAAGTTGCAAGTGAAAATCTATGTCTCTGACTGAGTTTGCATTACTGTGATTTGACCTCTCTGCTGGCTGAGATAAGCTCATTTTCAACGTCCAATTCAGAATGTAATAAAACCAGATCCAGCTATAAAATGCATCATTCTTTTTTGTTTTAGACAACATTTCATGCACTGTTAAACATGTTAAAGCAAGTTGCAAGTGAAAATCTATGTCTCTGACTGAGTTTGCATTCTTTTTTGTTTTAGACAACATTTCATGCACTGTTAAACATGTTAAAGCAAGTTGCAAGTGAAAATCTATGTCTCTGACTGAGTTTGCATTACTGTGATTTGACCTCTCTGCTGGCTGAGATAAGCTCATTTTCAACGTCCAATTTACAAAGTGATAAAAACAGATCCAGCCATAAAATGCATCATTCTTTTTTGTTTTAGACAACATTTCATGCACTGTTAAACATGTTAAAGCAAGTTGCAAGTGAAAATCTATGTCTCTGACTGAGTTTGCATTACTGTGATTTGACCTCTCTGCAGGCTGAGATAAGCTCATTTTCAACGTCCAATTCAGAATGTAATGAAAACAGATCCAGCCATAAAATGCATCATTCTTTTTTGTTTTAGACAACATTTCATGCACTGTTAAACATGTTAAAGCAAGTTGCAAGTGAAAATCTATGTCTCTGACTGAGTTTGCATTACTGTGATTTGACCTCTCTGCTGGCTGAGATAAGCTCATTTTCAACGTCCAATTCAGAATGTAATAAAACCAGATCCAGCTATAAAATGCATCATTTTTTTTTGTTTTAGACAACATTTCATGCACTGTTAAACATGTTAAAGCAAGTTGCAAGTGAAAATCTATGTCTCTGACTGAGTTTGCATTACTGTGATTTGACCTCTCTGCTGGCTGAGATAAGCTCATTTTCAACGTCCAATTCAGAATGTAATAAAACCAGATCCAGCTATAAAATGCATCATTCTTTTTTGTTTTAGACAACATTTCATGCACTGTTAAACATGTTAAAGCAAGTTGCAAGTGAAAATCTATGTCTCTGACTGAGTTTGCATTACTGTGATTTGACCTCTCTGCTGGCTGAGATAAGCTCATTTTCAACGTCCAATTCAGAAAGTGATAAAAACAGATCCAGCCATAAAATGCATCATTCTTTTTTGTTTTAGACAACATTTCATGCACTGTTAAACATGTTAAAGCAAGTTGCAAGTGAAAATCTATGTCTCTGACTGAGTTTGCATTACTGTGATTTGACCTCTCTGCTGGCTGAGATAAGCTCATTTTCAACGTCCAATTCAGAATGTAATAAAACCAGATCCAGCTATAAAATGCATCATTCTTTTTTGTTTTAGACAACATTTCATGCACTGTTAAACATGTTAAAGCAAGTTGCAAGTGAAAATCTATGTCTCTGACTGAGTTTGCATTACTGTGATTTGACCTCTCTGCTGGCTGAGATAAGCTCATTTTCAACGTCCAATTCAGAATGTAATAAAACCAGATCCAGCTATAAAATGCATCATTCTTTTTTGTTTTAGACAACATTTCATGCACTGTTAAACATGTTAAAGCAAGTTGCAAGTGAAAATCTATGTCTCTGACTGAGTTTGCATTACTGTGATTTGACCTCTCTGCTGGCTGAGATAAGCTCATTTTCAACGTCCAATTCAGAATGTAATAAAAACAGATCCAGCCATAAAATGCATCATTCTTTTTTGTTTTAGACAACATTTCATGCACTGTTAAACATGTTAAAGCAAGTTGCAAGTGAAAATCTATGTCTCTGACTGAGTTTGCATTACTGTTATTTGACCTCTCTGCTGGCTGAGATAAGCTCATTTTCAACGTCCAATTCAGAATGTAATAAAACCAGATCCAGCTATAAAATGCATCATTCTTTTTTGTTTTAGACAACATTTCATGCACTGTTAAACATGTTAAAGCAAGTTGCAAGTGAAAATCTATGTCTCTGACTGAGTTTGCATTACTGTGATTTGACCTCTCTGCTGGCTGAGATAAGCTCATTTTCAACGTCCAATTCAGAATGTAATAAAAACAGATCCAGCCATAAAATGCATCATTCTTTTTTGTTTTAGACAACATTTCATGCACTGTTAAACATGTTAAAGCAAGTTGCAAGTGAAAATCTATGTCTCTGACTGAGTTTGCATTACTGTGATTTGACCTCTCTGCTGGCTGAGATAAGCTCATTTTCAACGTCCAATTCAGAATGTAATAAAACCAGATCCAGCTATAAAATGCATCATTCTTTTTTGTTTTAGACAACATTTCATGCACTGTTAAACATGTTAAAGCAAGTTGCAAGTGAAAATCTATGTCTCTGACTGAGTTTGCATTACTGTGATTTGACCTCTCTGCTGGCTGAGATAAGCTCATTTTCAACGTCCAATTCAGAATGTAATAAAACCAGATCCAGCTATAAAATGCATCATTCTTTTTTGTTTTAGACAACATTTCATGCACTGTTAAACATGTTAAAGCAAGTTGCAAGTGAAAATCTATGTCTCTGACTGAGTTTGCATTACTGTGATTTGACCTCTCTGCTGGCTGAGATAAGCTTATTTTCAACGTCCAATTCAGAATGTAATAAAACCAGATCCAGCTATAAAATGCATCATTCTTTTTTGTTTTAGACAACATTTCATGCACTGTTAAACATGTTAAAGCAAGTTGCAAGTGAAAATCTATGTCTCTGACTGAGTTTGCATTACTGTGATTTGACCTCTCTGCTGGCTGAGATAAGCTCATTTTCAACGTATAATTCAGAAAGTGATAAAAACAGATCCAGCCATAAAATGCATCATTCTTTTTTGTTTTAGACAACATTTCATGCACTGTTAAACATGTTAAAGCAAGTTGCAAGTGAAAATCTATGTCTCTGACTGAGTTTGCATTACTGTGATTTGACCTCTCTGCTGGCTGAGATAAGCTCATTTTCAACGTCCAATTCAGAATGTAATAAAACCAAATCCAGCCATAAAATGCATCATTCTTTATTGTTTTAGACAACATTTCATGCAGTTAAACATGTTAAAGCAAGTTGCAAGTGAAAATCTATGTCTCTGACTGAGTTTGCATTACTGTGATTTGACCTCTCTGCTGGCTGAGATAAGCTCATTTTCAACGTCCAATTCAGAATGTAATAAAAACAGATCCAGCCATAAAATGCATCATTCTTTTTTGTTTTAGACAACATTTCATGCACTGTTAAACATGTTAAAGCAAGTTGCAAGTGAAAATCTATGTCTCTGACTGAGTTTGCATTACTGTTATTTGACCTCTCTGCTGGCTGAGATAAGCTCATTTTCAACGTCCAATTCAGAATGTAATAAAACCAGATCCAGCTATAAAATGCATCATTCTTTTTTGTTTTAGACAACATTTCATGCACTGTTAAACATGTTAAAGCAAGTTGCAAGTGAAAATCTATGTCTCTGACTGAGTTTGCATTACTGTGATTTGACCTCTCTGCTGGCTGAGATAAGCTCATTTTCAACGTCCAATTCAGAATGTAATAAAAACAGATCCAGCCATAAAATGCATCATTCTTTTTTGTTTTAGACAACATTTCATGCACTGTTAAACATGTTAAAGCAAGTTGCAAGTGAAAATCTATGTCTCTGACTGAGTTTGCATTACTGTGATTTGACCTCTCTGCTGGCTGAGATAAGCTCATTTTCAACGTCCAATTCAGAATGTAATAAAACCAGATCCAGCTATAAAATGCATCATTCTTTTTTGTTTTAGACAACATTTCATGCACTGTTAAACATGTTAAAGCAAGTTGCAAGTGAAAATCTATGTCTCTGACTGAGTTTGCATTACTGTGATTTGACCTCTCTGCTGGCTGAGATAAGCTCATTTTCAACGTCCAATTCAGAATGTAATAAAACCAGATCCAGCTATAAAATGCATCATTCTTTTTTGTTTTAGACAACATTTCATGCACTGTTAAACATGTTAAAGCAAGTTGCAAGTGAAAATCTATGTCTCTGACTGAGTTTGCATTACTGTGATTTGACCTCTCTGCTGGCTGAGATAAGCTCATTTTCAACGTCCAATTCAGAATGTAATAAAACCAGATCCAGCTATAAAATGCATCATTCTTTTTTGTTTTAGACAACATTTCATGCACTGTTAAACATGTTAAAGCAAGTTGCAAGTGAAAATCTATGTCTCTGACTGAGTTTGCATTACTGTGATTTGACCTCTCTGCTGGCTGAGATAAGCTCATTTTCAACGTATAATTCAGAAAGTGATAAAAACAGATCCAGCCATAAAATGCATCATTCTTTTTTGTTTTAGACAACATTTCATGCACTGTTAAACATGTTAAAGCAAGTTGCAAGTGAAAATCTATGTCTCTGACTGAGTTTGCATTACTGTGATTTGACCTCTCTGCTGGCTGAGATAAGCTCATTTTCAACGTCCAATTCAGAATGTAATAAAACCAAATCCAGCCATAAAATGCATCATTCTTTATTGTTTTAGACAACATTTCATGCAGTTAAACATGTTAAAGCAAGTTGCAAGTGAAAATCTATGTCTCTGACTGAGTTTGCATTACTGTGATTTGACCTCTCTGCTGGCTGAGATAAGCTCATTTTCAACGTCCAATTTACAAAGTGATAAAAACAGATCCAGCCATAAAATGCATCATTCTTTTTTGTTTTAGACAACATTTCATGCACTGTTAAACATGTTAAAGCAAGTTGCAAGTGAAAATCTATGTCTCTGACTGAGTTTGCATTACTGTGATTTGACCTCTCTGCTGGCTGAGATAAGCTCATTTTCAACGTCCAATTCAGAATGTAATAAAACCAGATCCAGCTATAAAATGCATCATTCTTTTTTGTTTTAGACAACATTTCATGCACTGTTAAACATGTTAAAGCAAGTTGCAAGTGAAAATCTATGTCTCTGACTGAGTTTGCATTACTGTGATATGACCTCTCTGCTGGCTGAGATAAGCTCATTTTCAACGTCCAATTCAGAAAGTGATAAAAACAGATCCAGCCATAAAATGCATCATTCTTTTTTGTTTTAGACAACATTTCATGCACTGTTAAACATGTTAAAGCAAGTTGCAAGTGAAAATCTATGTCTCTGACTGAGTTTGCATTACTGTGATTTGACCTCTCTGCTGGCTGAGATAAGCTCATTTTCAACGTCCAATTCAGAATGTAATAAAACCAAATCCAGCCATAAAATGCATCATTCTTTATTGTTTTAGACAACATTTCATGCAGTTAAACATGTTAAAGCAAGTTGCAAGTGAAAATCTATGTCTCTGACTGAGTTTGCATTACTGTGATTTGACCTCTCTGCTGGCTGAGATAAGCTCATTTTCAACGTCCAATTTACAAAGTGATAAAAACAGATCCAGCCATAAAATGCATCATTCTTTTTTGTTTTAGACAACATTTCATGCACTGTTAAACATGTTAAAGCAAGTTGCAAGTGAAAATCTATGTCTCTGACTGAGTTTGCATTACTGTGATTTGACCTCTCTGCTGGCTGAGATAAGCTCATTTTCAACGTCCAATTCAGAATGTAATAAAAACAGATCCAGCCATAAAATGCATCATTCTTTTTTGTTTTAGACAACATTTCATGCACTGTTAAACATGTTAAAGCAAGTTGCAAGTGAAAATCTATGTCTCTGACTGAGTTTGCATTACTGTTATTTGACCTCTCTGCTGGCTGAGATAAGCTCATTTTCAACGTCCAATTCAGAATGTAATAAAACCAGATCCAGCTATAAAATGCATCATTCTTTATTGTTTTAGACAACATTTCCTGCACTGTTAAACATGTTAAAGCAAGTTGCAAGTGAAAATCTATGTCTCTGACTGAGTTTGCATTACTGTGATTTGACCTCTCTGCTGGCTGAGATAAGCTCATTTTCAACGTCCAATTCAGAATGTAATAAAAACAGATCCAGCCATAAAATGCATCATTCTTTTTTGTTTTAGACAACATTTCATGCACTGTTAAACATGTTAAAGCAAGTTGCAAGTGAAAATCTATGTCTCTGACTGAGTTTGCATTACTGTGATTTGACCTCTCTGCTGGCTGAGATAAGCTCATTTTCAACGTCCAATTCAGAATGTAATAAAACCAGATCCAGCTATAAAATGCATCATTCTTTTTTGTTTTAGACAACATTTCATGCACTGTTAAACATGTTAAAGCAAGTTGCAAGTGAAAATCTATGTCTCTGACTGAGTTTGCATTACTGTGATTTGACCTCTCTGCTGGCTGAGATAAGCTCATTTTCAACGTCCAATTCAGAATGTAATAAAACCAGATCCAGCTATAAAATGCATCATTCTTTTTTGTTTTAGACAACATTTCATGCACTGTTAAACATGTTAAAGCAAGTTGCAAGTGAAAATCTATGTCTCTGACTGAGTTTGCATTACTGTGATTTGACCTCTCTGCTGGCTGAGATAAGCTCATTTTCAACGTCCAATTCAGAATGTAATAAAACCAAATCCAGCCATAAAATGGATCATTCTTTTTTGTTTTAGACAACATTTCATGCACTGTTAAACATGTTAAAGCAAGTGAAAATCTATGTCTCTGACTGAGTTTGCATTACTGTGATTTGACCTCTCTGCTGGCTGAGATAAGCTCATTTTCAACGTCCAATTCAGAAAGTGATAAAAACAGATCCAGCTATAAAATGCATCATTCTTTTTTGTTTTAGACAACATTTCATGCACTGTTAAACATGTTAAAGCAAGTTGCAAGTGAAAATCTATGTCTCTGACTGAGTTTGCATTACTGTGATTTGACCTCTCTGCTGGCTGAGATAAGCTCATTTTCAACGTCCAATTCAGAATGTAATAAAAACAGATCCAGCCATAAAATGCATCATTCTTTTTTGTTTTAGACAACATTTCATGCACTGTTAAACATGTTAAAGCAAGTTGCAAGTGAAAATCTATGTCTCTTACTGAGTTTGCATTACTGTGATTTGACCTCTCTGCTGGCTGAGATAAGCTCATTTTCAACGTCCAATTTACAAAGTGATAAAAACAGATCCAGCCATAAAATGCATCATTCTTTTTTGTTTTAGACAACATTTCATGCACTGTTAAACATGTTAAAGCAAGTTGCAAGTGAAAATCTATGTCTCTGACTGAGTTTGCATTACTGTGATTTGACCTCTCTGCTGGCTGAGATAAGCTCATTTTCAACGTCCAATTCAGAATGTAATAAAACCAGATCCAGCTATAAAATGCATCATTCTTTTTTGTTTTAGACAACATTTCATGCACTGTTAAACATGTTAAAGCAAGTTGCAAGTGAAAATCTATGTCTCTGACTGAGTTTGCATTACTGTGATTTGACCTCTCTGCTGGCTGAGATAAGCTCATTTTCAACGTCCAATTCAGAATGTAATAAAAACAGATCCAGCCATAAAATGCATCATTCTTTTTTGTTTTAGACAACATTTCATGCACTGTTAAACATGTTCAAGCAAGTTGCAAGTGAAAATCTATGTCTCTGACTGAGTTTGCATTACTGTGATTTGACCTCTCTGCTGGCTGAGATAAGCTCATTTTCAACGTCCAATTCAGAATGTAATAAAACCAGATCCAGCTATAAATTGCATCATTCTTTATTGTTTTAGACAACATTTCCTGCACTGTTAAACATGTTAAAGCAAGTTGCAAGTGAAAATCTATGTCTCTGACTGAGTTTGCATTACTGTGATTTGACCTCTCTGCTGGCTGAGATAAGCTCATTTTCAACGTCCAATTCAGAATGTAATAAAAACAGATCCAGCCATAAAATGCATCATTCTTTTTTGTTTTAGACAACATTTCATGCACTGTTAAACATGTTAAAGCAAGTTGCAAGTGAAAATCTATGTCTCTGACTGAGTTTGCATTACTGTGATTTGACCTCTCTGCTGGCTGAGATAAGCTCATTTTCAACGTCCAATTCAGAATGTAATAAAACCAGATCCAGCTATAAAATGCATCATTCTTTTTTGTTTTAGACAACATTTCATGCACTGTTAAACATGTTAAAGCAAGTTGCAAGTGAAAATCTATGTCTCTGACTGAGTTTGCATTACTGTGATTTGACCTCTCTGCTGGCTGAGATAAGCTCATTTTCAACGTCCAATTCAGAATGTAATAAAACCAGATCCAGCTATAAAATGCATCATTCTTTTTTGTTTTAGACAACATTTCATGCACTGTTAAACATGTTAAAGCAAGTTGCAAGTGAAAATCTATGTCTCTGACTGAGTTTGCATTACTGTGATTTGACCTCTCTGCTGGCTGGGATAAGCTCATTTTCAACGTCCAATTCAGAAAGTGATAAAAACAGATCCAGCCATAAAATGCATCATTCTTTTTTGTTTTAGACAACATTTCATGCACTGTTAAACATGTTAAAGCAAGTTGCAAGTGAAAATCTATGTCTCTGACTGAGTTTGCATTACTGTGATTTGACCTCTCTGCTGGCTGAGATAAGCTCATTTTCAACGTCCAATTCAGAATGTAATAAAACCAGATCCAGCTATAAAATGCATCATTCTTTTTTGTTTTAGACAACATTTCATGCACTGTTAAACATGTTAAAGCAAGTTGCAAGTGAAAATCTATGTCTCTGACTGAGTTTGCATTACTGTGATTTGACCTCTCTGCTGGCTGAGATAAGCTCATTTTCAACGTCCAATTCAGAATGTAATAAAACCAGATCCAGCTATAAAATGCATCATTCTTTTTTGTTTTAGACAACATTTCATGCACTGTTAAACATGTTAAAGCAAGTTGCAAGTGAAAATCTATGTCTCTGACTGAGTTTGCATTACTGTGATTTGACCTCTCTGCTGGCTGAGATAAGCTCATTTTCAACGTCCAATTCAGAATGTAATAAAACCAGATCCAGCTATAAAATGCATCATTCTTTTTTGTTTTAGACAACATTTCATGCACTGTTAAACATGTTAAAGCAAGTTGCAAGTGAAAATCTATGTCTCTGACTGAGTTTGCATTACTGTGATTTGACCTCTCTGCTGGCTGAGATAAGCTCATTTTCAACGTCCAATTCAGAATGTAATAAAACCAGATCCAGCTATAAAATGCATCATTCTTTTTTGTTTTAGACAACATTTCATGCACTGTTAAACATGTTAAAGCAAGTTGCAAGTGAAAATCTATGTCTCTGACTGAGTTTGCATTACTGTGATTTGACCTCTCTGCTGGCTGAGATAAGCTCATTTTCAACGTCCAATTCAGAATGTAATAAAACCAGATCCAGCTATAAAATGCATCATTCTTTTTTGTTTTAGACAACATTTCATGCACTGTTAAACATGTTAAAGCAAGTTGCAAGTGAAAATCTATGTCTCTGACTGAGTTTGCATTACTGTGATTTGACCTCTCTGCTGGCTGAGATAAGCTCATTTTCAACGTCCAATTCAGAATGTAATAAAACCAGATCCAGCTATAAAATGCATCATTCTTTTTTGTTTTAGACAACATTTCATGCACTGTTAAACATGTTAAAGCAAGTTGCAAGTGAAAATCTATGTCTCTGACTGAGTTTGCATTACTGTGATTTGACCTCTCTGCTGGCTGAGATAAGCTCATTTTCAACGTCCAATTCAGAATGTAATAAAACCAGATCCAGCTATAAAATGCATCATTCTTTTTTGTTTTAGACAACATTTCATGCACTGTTAAACATGTTAAAGCAAGTTGCAAGTGAAAATCTATGTCTCTGACTGAGTTTGCATTACTGTGATTTGACCTCTCTGCTGGCTGAGATAAGCTCATTTTCAACGTCCAATTCAGAATGTAATAAAACCAGATCCAGCTATAAAATGCATCATTCTTTATTGTTTTAGACAACATTTCCTGCACTGTTAAATATGTTAAAGCAAGTTGCAAGTGAAAATCTATGTCTCTGACTGAGTTTGCATTACTGTGATTTGACCTCTCTGCTGGCTGAGATAAGCTCATTTTCAACGTCCAATTCAGAATGTAATAAAACCAGATCCAGCTATAAAATGCATCATTCTTTTTTGTTTTAGACAACATTTCATGCACTGTTAAACATGTTAAAGCAAGTTGCAAGTGAAAATCTATGTCTCTGACTGAGTTTGCATTACTGTGATTTGACCTCTCTGCTGGCTGAGATAAGCTCATTTTCAACGTCCAATTCAGAATGTAATAAAACCAGATCCAGCTATAAAATGCATCATTCTTTTTTGTTTTAGACAACATTTCATGCACTGTTAAACATGTTAAAGCAAGTTGCAAGTGAAAATCTATGTCTCTGACTGAGTTTGCATTACTGTGATTTGACCTCTCTGCTGGCTGAGATAAGCTCATTTTCAACGTCCAATTCAGAATGTAATAAAACCAGATCCAGCTATAAAATGCATCATTCTTTTTTGTTTTAGACAACATTTCATGCACTGTTAAACATGTTAAAGCAAGTTGCAAGTGAAAATCTATGTCTCTGACTGAGTTTGCATTACTGTGATTTGACCTCTCTGCTGGCTGAGATAAGCTCATTTTCAACGTCCAATTTACAAAGTGATAAAAACAGATCCAGCCATAAAATGCATCATTCTTTTTTGTTTTAGACAACATTTCATGCACTGTTAAACATGTTAAAGCAAGTTGCAAGTGAAAATCTATGTCTCTGACTGAGTTTGCATTACTGTGATTTGACCTCTCTGCTGGCTGAGATAAGCTCATTTTCAACGTCCAATTCAGAATGTAATAAAAACAGATCCAGCCATAAAATGCATCATTCTTTTTTGTTTTAGACAACATTTCATGCACTGTTAAACATGTTAAAGCAAGTTGCAAGTGAAAATCTATGTCTCTTACTGAGTTTGCATTACTGTGATTTGACCTCTCTGCTGGCTGAGATAAGCTCATTTTCAACGTCCAATTCAGAATGTAATAAAACCAGATCCAGCTATAAAATGCATCATTCTTTATTGTTTTAGACAACATTTCCTGCACTGTTAAACATGTTAAAGCAAGTTGCAAGTGAAAATCTATGTCTCTGACTGAGTTTGCATTACTGTGATTTGACCTCTCTGCTGGCTGAGATAAGCTCATTTTTAACGTCCAATTCAGAATGTAATAAAACCAGATCCTTTCTATAAAATGCATCATTCTTTTTTGTTTTAGACAACATTTCATGCACTGTTAAACATGTTAAAGCAAGTTGCAAGTGAAAATCTATGTCTCTGACTGAGTTTGCATTACTGTGATTTGACCTCTCTGCTGGCTGAGATAAGCTCATTTTCAACGTCCAATTCAGAATGTAATAAAACCAGATCCAGCTATAAAATGCATCATTCTTTTTTGTTTTAGACAACATTTCATGCACTGTTAAACATGTTAAAGCAAGTTGCAAGTGAAAATCTATGTCTCTGACCGAGTTTGCATTACTGTGATTTGACCTCTCTGCTGGCTGAGATAAGCTCATTTTCAACGTCCAATTCAGAATGTAATAAAACCAGATCCAGCTATAAAATGCATCATTCTTTTTTGTTTTAGACAACATTTCATGCACTGTTAAACATGTTAAAGCAAGTTGCAAGTGAAAATCTATGTCTCTGACTGAGTTTGCATTACTGTGATTTGACCTCTCTGCTGGCTGAGATAAGCTCATTTTCAACGTCCAATTTACAAAGTGATAAAAACAGATCCAGCCATAAAATGCATCATTCTTTTTTGTTTTAGACAACATTTCATGCACTGTTAAACATGTTAAAGCAAGTTGCAAGTGAAAATCTATGTCTCTGACTGAGTTTGCATTACTGTGATTTGACCTCTCTGCTGGCTGAGATAGGCTCATTTTCAACGTCCAATTCAGAATGTAATGAAAACAGATCCAGCCATAAAATGCATCATTCTTTTTTGTTTTAGACAACATTTCATGCACTGTTAAACATGTTAAAGCAAGTTGCAAGTGAAAATCTATGTCTCTGACTGAGTTTGCATTACTGTGATTTGACCTCTCTGCTGGCTGAGATAGGCTCATTTTCAACGTCCAATTCAGAATGTAATGAAAACAGATCCAGCCATAAAATGCATCATTCTTTTTTGTTTTAGACAACATTTCATGCACTGTTAAACATGTTAAAGCAAGTTGCAAGTGAAAATCTATGTCTCTGACTGAGTTTGCATTACTGTGATTTGACCTCTCTGCTGGCTGAGATAAGCTCATTTTCAACGTCCAATTTACAAAGTGATAAAAACAGATCCAGCCATAAAATGCATCATTCTTTTTTGTTTTAGACAACATTTCATGCACTGTTAAACATGTTAAAGCAAGTTGCAAGTGAAAATCTATGTCTCTGACTGAGTTTGCATTACTGTGATTTGACCTCTCTGCTGGCTGAGATAAGCTCATTTTCAACGTCCAATTCAGAATGTAATAAAAACAGATCCAGCCATAAAATGCATCATTCTTTTTTGTTTTAGACAACATTTCATGCACTGTTAAACATGTTAAAGCAAGTTGCAAGTGAAAATCTATGTCTCTTACTGAGTTTGCATTACTGTGATTTGACCTCTCTGCTGGCTGAGATAAGCTCATTTTCAACGTCCAATTCAGAATGTAATAAAACCAGATCCAGCTATAAAATGCATCATTCTTTATTGTTTTAGACAACATTTCCTGCACTGTTAAACATGTTAAAGCAAGTTGCAAGTGAAAATCTATGTCTCTGACTGAGTTTGCATTACTGTGATTTGACCTCTCTGCTGGCTGAGATAAGCTCATTTTTAACGTCCAATTCAGAATGTAATAAAACCAGATCCTTTCTATAAAATGCATCATTCTTTTTTGTTTTAGACAACATTTCATGCACTGTTAAACATGTTAAAGCAAGTTGCAAGTGAAAATCTATGTCTCTGACTGAGTTTGCATTACTGTGATTTGACCTCTCTGCTGGCTGAGATAAGCTCATTTTCAACGTCCAATTCAGAATGTAATAAAACCAGATCCAGCTATAAAATGCATCATTCTTTTTTGTTTTAGACAACATTTCATGCACTGTTAAACATGTTAAAGCAAGTTGCAAGTGAAAATCTATGTCTCTGACCGAGTTTGCATTACTGTGATTTGACCTCTCTGCTGGCTGAGATAAGCTCATTTTCAACGTCCAATTCAGAATGTAATAAAACCAGATCCAGCTATAAAATGCATCATTCTTTTTTGTTTTAGACAACATTTCATGCACTGTTAAACATGTTAAAGCAAGTTGCAAGTGAAAATCTATGTCTCTGACTGAGTTTGCATTACTGTGATTTGACCTCTCTGCTGGCTGAGATAAGCTCATTTTCAACGTCCAATTTACAAAGTGATAAAAACAGATCCAGCCATAAAATGCATCATTCTTTTTTGTTTTAGACAACATTTCATGCACTGTTAAACATGTTAAAGCAAGTTGCAAGTGAAAATCTATGTCTCTGACTGAGTTTGCATTACTGTGATTTGACCTCTCTGCTGGCTGAGATAGGCTCATTTTCAACGTCCAATTCAGAATGTAATGAAAACAGATCCAGCCATAAAATGCATCATTCTTTTTTGTTTTAGACAACATTTCATGCACTGTTAAACATGTTAAAGCAAGTTGCAAGTGAAAATCTATGTCTCTGACTGAGTTTGCATTACTGTGATTTGACCTCTCTGCTGGCTGAGATAGGCTCATTTTCAACGTCCAATTCAGAATGTAATGAAAACAGATCCAGCCATAAAATGCATCATTCTTTTTTGTTTTAGACAACATTTCATGCACTGTTAAACATGTTAAAGCAAGTTGCAAGTGAAAATCTATGTCTCTGACTGAGTTTGCATTACTGTGATTTGACCTCTCTGCTGGCTGAGATAAGCTCATTTTCAACGTCCAATTTACAAAGTGATAAAAACAGATCCAGCCATAAAATGCATCATTCTTTTTTGTTTTAGACAACATTTCATGCACTGTTAAACATGTTAAAGCAAGTTGCAAGTGAAAATCTATGTCTCTGACTGAGTTTGCATTACTGTGATTTGACCTCTCTGCTGGCTGAGATAAGCTCATTTTCAACGTCCAATTCAGAATGTAATAAAAACAGATCCAGCCATAAAATGCATCATTCTTTTTTGTTTTAGACAACATTTCATGCACTGTTAAACATGTTAAAGCAAGTTGCAAGTGAAATTTGATTTGACCTCTCTGCTGGCTGAGATAAGCTCATTTTCAACGTCCAATTCAGAATGTAATAAAACCAGATCCAGCTATAAAATGCATCATTCTTTTTTGTTTTAGACAACATTTCATGCACTGTTAAACATGTTAAAGCAAGTTGCAAGTGAAAATCTATGTCTCTGACTGAGTTTGCATTACTGTGATTTGACCTCTCTGCTGGCTGAGATAAGCTCATTTTCAACGTCCAATTCAGAATGTAATAAAACCAGATCCAGCTATAAAATGCATCATTCTTTTTTGTTTTAGACAACATTTCATGCACTGTTAAACATGTTAAAGCAAGTTGCAAGTGAAAATCTATGTCTCTGACTGAGTTTGCATTACTGTGATTTGACCTCTCTGCTGGCTGAGATAAGCTCATTTTCAACGTCCAATTCAGAATGTAATAAAACCAGATCCAGCTATAAAATGCATCATTCTTTTTTGTTTTAGACAACATTTCATGCACTGTTAAACATGTTAAAGCAAGTTGCAAGTGAAAATCTATGTCTCTGACTGAGTTTGCATTACTGTGATTTGACCTCTCTGCTGGCTGAGATAAGCTCATTTTCAACGTCCAATTCAGAATGTAATAAAACCAGATCCAGCTATAAAATGCATCATTCTTTATTGTTTTAGACAACATTTCCTGCACTGTTAAATATGTTAAAGCAAGTTGCAAGTGAAAATCTATGTCTCTGACTGAGTTTGCATTACTGTGATTTGACCTCTCTGCTGGCTGAGATAAGCTCATTTTCAACGTCCAATTCAGAATGTAATAAAACCAGATCCAGCTATAAAATGCATCATTCTTTTTTGTTTTAGACAACATTTCATGCACTGTTAAACATGTTAAAGCAAGTTGCAAGTGAAAATCTATGTCTCTGACTGAGTTTGCATTACTGTGATTTGACCTCTCTGCTGGCTGAGATAAGCTCATTTTCAACGTCCAATTTACAAAGTGATAAAAACAGATCCAGCCATAAAATGCATCATTCTTTTTTGTTTTAGACAACATTTCATGCACTGTTAAACATGTTAAAGCAAGTTGCAAGTGAAAATCTATGTCTCTGACTGAGTTTGCATTACTGTGATTTGACCTCTCTGCTGGCTGAGATAAGCTCATTTTCAACGTCCAATTCAGAATGTAATAAAAACAGATCCAGCCATAAAATGCATCATTCTTTTTTGTTTTAGACAACATTTCATGCACTGTTAAACATGTTAAAGCAAGTTGCAAGTGAAAATCTATGTCTCTTACTGAGTTTGCATTACTGTGATTTGACCTCTCTGCTGGCTGAGATAAGCTCATTTTCAACGTCCAATTCAGAATGTAATAAAACCAGATCCAGCTATAAAATGCATCATTCTTTATTGTTTTAGACAACATTTCCTGCACTGTTAAACATGTTAAAGCAAGTTGCAAGTGAAAATCTATGTCTCTGACTGAGTTTGCATTACTGTGATTTGACCTCTCTGCTGGCTGAGATAAGCTCATTTTTAACGTCCAATTCAGAATGTAATAAAACCAGATCCTTTCTATAAAATGCATCATTCTTTTTTGTTTTAGACAACATTTCATGCACTGTTAAACATGTTAAAGCAAGTTGCAAGTGAAAATCTATGTCTCTGACTGAGTTTGCATTACTGTGATTTGACCTCTCTGCTGGCTGAGATAAGCTCATTTTCAACGTCCAATTCAGAATGTAATAAAACCAGATCCAGCTATAAAATGCATCATTCTTTTTTGTTTTAGACAACATTTCATGCACTGTTAAACATGTTAAAGCAAGTTGCAAGTGAAAATCTATGTCTCTGACTGAGTTTGCATTACTGTGATTTGACCTCTCTGCTGGCTGAGATAAGCTCATTTTTAACGTCCAATTCAGAATGTAATAAAACCAGATCCTTTCTATAAAATGCATCATTCTTTTTTGTTTTAGACAACATTTCATGCACTGTTAAACATGTTAAAGCAAGTTGCAAGTGAAAATCTATGTCTCTGACTGAGTTTGCATTACTGTGATTTGACCTCTCTGCTGGCTGAGATAAGCTCATTTTCAACGTCCAATTCAGAATGTAATAAAACCAGATCCAGCTATAAAATGCATCATTCTTTTTTGTTTTAGACAACATTTCATGCACTGTTAAACATGTTAAAGCAAGTTGCAAGTGAAAATCTATGTCTCTGACCGAGTTTGCATTACTGTGATTTGACCTCTCTGCTGGCTGAGATAAGCTCATTTTCAACGTCCAATTCAGAATGTAATAAAACCAGATCCAGCTATAAAATGCATCATTCTTTTTTGTTTTAGACAACATTTCATGCACTGTTAAACATGTTAAAGCAAGTTGCAAGTGAAAATCTATGTCTCTGACTGAGTTTGCATTACTGTGATTTGACCTCTCTGCTGGCTGAGATAAGCTCATTTTCAACGTCCAATTTACAAAGTGATAAAAACAGATCCAGCCATAAAATGCATCATTCTTTTTTGTTTTAGACAACATTTCATGCACTGTTAAACATGTTAAAGCAAGTTGCAAGTGAAAATCTATGTCTCTGACTGAGTTTGCATTACTGTGATTTGACCTCTCTGCTGGCTGAGATAGGCTCATTTTCAACGTCCAATTCAGAATGTAATGAAAACAGATCCAGCCATAAAATGCATCATTCTTTTTTGTTTTAGACAACATTTCATGCACTGTTAAACATGTTAAAGCAAGTTGCAAGTGAAAATCTATGTCTCTGACTGAGTTTGCATTACTGTGATTTGACCTCTCTGCTGGCTGAGATAGGCTCATTTTCAACGTCCAATTCAGAATGTAATGAAAACAGATCCAGCCATAAAATGCATCATTCTTTTTTGTTTTAGACAACATTTCATGCACTGTTAAACATGTTAAAGCAAGTTGCAAGTGAAAATCTATGTCTCTGACTGAGTTTGCATTACTGTGATTTGACCTCTCTGCTGGCTGAGATAAGCTCATTTTCAACGTCCAATTCAGAATGTAATAAAACCAGATCCAGCTATAAAATGCATCATTCTTTTTTGTTTTAGACAACATTTCATGCACTGTTAAACATGTTAAAGCAAGTTGCAAGTGAAAATCTATGTCTCTGACTGAGTTTGCATTACTGTGATTTGACCTCTCTGCTGGCTGAGATAAGCTCATTTTCAACGTCCAATTTAGAATGTAATAAAACCAGATCCAGCTATAAAATGCATCATTCTTTTTTGTTTTAGACAACATTTCATGCACTGTTAAACATGTTAAAGCAAGTTGCAAGTGAAAATCTATGTCTCTGACTGAGTTTGCATTACTGTGATTTGACCTCTCTGCTGGCTGAGATAAGCTCATTTTCAACGTCCAATTCAGAAAGTGATAAAAACAGATCCAGCCATAAAATGCATCATTCTTTTTTGTTTTAGACAACATTTCATGCACTGTTAAACATGTTAAAGCAAGTTGCAAGTGAAAATCTATGTCTCTGACTGAGTTTGCATTACTGTGATTTGACCTCTCTGCTGGCTGAGATAAGCTCATTTTCAACGTCCAATTCAGAATGTAATAAAACCAAATCCAGCCATAAAATGCATCATTCTTTTTTGTTTTAGACAACATTTCATGCACTGTTAAACATGTTAAAGCAAGTTGCAAGTGAAAATCTATGTCTCTGACTGAGTTTGCATTACTGTGATTTGACCTCTCTGCTGGCTGAGATAAGCTCATTTTCAACGTCCAATTTACAAAGTGATAAAAACAGATCCAGCCATAAAATGCATCATTCTTTTTTGTTTTAGACAACATTTCATGCACTGTTAAACATGTTAAAGCAAGTTGCAAGTGAAAATCTATGTCTCTGACTGAGTTTGCATTACTGTGATTTGACCTCTCTGCTGGCTGAGATAAGCTCATTTTCAACGTCCAATTCAGAATGTAATAAAACCAGATCTAGCTATAAAATGCATCATTCTTTTTTGTTTTAGACAACATTTCATGCACTGTTAAACATGTTAAAGCAAGTTGCAAGTGAAAATCTATGTCTCTGACTGAGTTTGCATTACTGTGATTTGACCTCTCTGCTGGCTGAGATAAGCTCATTTTCAACGTCCAATTCAGAATGTAATAAAACCAGATCCAGCTATAAAATGCATCATTCTTTTTTGTTTTAGACAACATTTCATGCACTGTTAAACATGTTAAAGCAAGTTGCAAGTGAAAATCTATGTCTCTGACTGAGTTTGCATTACTGTGATTTGACCTCTCTGCTGGCTGAGATAAGCTCATTTTCAACGTCCAATTCAGAATGTAATAAAAACAGATCCAGCCATAAAATGCATCATTCTTTTTTTTTTAGACAACATTTCATGCACTGTTAAACATGTTAAAGCAAGTTGCAAGTGAAAATCTATGTCTCTGACTGAGTTTGCATTACTGTGATTTGACCTCTCTGCTGGCTGAGATAAGCTCATTTTCAACGTCCAATTCAGAAAGTGATAAAAACAGATCCAGCTATAAAATGCATCATTCTTTTTTGTTTTAGACAACATTTCATGCACTGTTAAACATGTTAAAGCAAGTTGCAAGTGAAAATCTATGTCTCTGAATGAGTTTGCATTACTGTTATTTGACCTCTCTGCTGGCTGAGATAAGCTCATTTTCAACGTCCAATTCAGAATGTAATAAAACCAGATCCAGCTATAAAATGCATCATTCTTTTTTGTTTTAGACAACATTTCATGCACTGTTAAACATGTTAAAGCAAGTTGCAAGTGAAAATCTATGTCTCTGACTGAGTTTGCATTACTGTGATTTGACCTCTCTGCTGGCTGAGATAAGCTCATTTTCAACGTCCAATTCAGAATGTAATAAAACCAGATCCAGCTATAAAATGCATCATTCTTTTTTGTTTTAGACAACATTTCATGCACTGTTAAACATGTTAAAGCAAGTTGCAAGTGAAAATCTATGTCTCTGACTGAGTTTGCATTACTGTGATTTGACCTCTCTGCTGGCTGAGATAAGCTCATTTTCAACGTCCAATTCAGAATGTAATAAAACCAAATCCAGCCATAAAATGGATCATTCTTTTTTGTTTTAGACAACATTTCATGCACTGTTAAACATGTTAAAGCAAGTTGCAAGTGAAAATCTATGTCTCTGACTGAGTTTGCATTACTGTGATTTGACCTCTCTGCTGGCTGAGATAAGCTCATTTTCAACGTCCAATTCAGAAAGTGATAAAAACAGATCCAGCTATAAAATGCATCATTCTTTTTTGTTTTAGACAACATTTCATGCACTGTTAAACATGTTAAAGCAAGTTGCAAGTGAAAATCTATGTCTCTGACTGAGTTTGCATTACTGTGATTTGACCTCTCTGCTGGCTGAGATAAGCTCATTTTCAACGTCCAATTCAGAATGTAATAAAAACAGATCCAGCCATAAAATGCATCATTCTTTTTTGTTTTAGACAACATTTCATGCACTGTTAAACATGTTAAAGCAAGTTGCAAGTGAAAATCTATGTCTCTTACTGAGTTTGCATTACTGTGATTTGACCTCTCTGCTGGCTGAGATAAGCTCATTTTCAACGTCCAATTTACAAAGTGATAAAAACAGATCCAGCCATAAAATGCATCATTCTTTTTTGTTTTAGACAACATTTCATGCACTGTTAAACATGTTAAAGCAAGTTGCAAGTGAAAATCTATGTCTCTGACTGAGTTTGCATTACTGTGATTTGACCTCTCTGCTGGCTGAGATAAGCTCATTTTCAACGTCCAATTCAGAATGTAATAAAACCAGATCCAGCTATAAAATGCATCATTCTTTTTTGTTTTAGACAACATTTCATGCACTGTTAAACATGTTAAAGCAAGTTGCAAGTGAAAATCTATGTCTCTGACTGAGTTTGCATTACTGTGATTTGACCTCTCTGCTGGCTGAGATAAGCTCATTTTCAACGTCCAATTCAGAATGTAATAAAACCAGATCCAGCTATAAAATGCATCTTTCTTTTTTGTTTTATACAACATTTCATGCACTGTTAAAGCAAGTTGCAAGTGAAAATCTATGTCTCTGACTGAGTTTGCATTACTGTGATTTGACCTCTCTGCTGGCTGAGATAAGCTCATTTTCAACGTCCAATTCAGAATGTAATAAAACCAGATCCAGCTATAAAATGCATCATTCTTTTTTGTTTTAGACAACATTTCATGCACTGTTAAACATGTTAAAGCAAGTTGCAAGTGAAAATCTATGTCTCTGACTGAGTTTGCATTACTGTGATTTGACCTCTCTGCTGGCTGAGATAAGCTCATTTTCAACGTCCAATTCAGAATGTAATAAAACCAGATCCAGCTATAAAATGCATCATTCTTTTTTGTTTTAGACAACATTTCATGCACTGTTAAACATGTTAAAGCAAGTTGCAAGTGAAAATCTATGTCTCTGACTGAGTTTGCATTACTGTGATTTGACCTCTCTGCTGGCTGAGATAAGCTCATTTTCAACGTCCAATTTACAAAGTGATAAAAACAGATCCAGCCATAAAATGCATCATTCTTTTTTGTTTTAGACAACATTTCATGCACTGTTAAACATGTTAAAGCAAGTTGCAAGTGAAAATCTATGTCTCTGACTGAGTTTGCATTACTGTGATTTGACCTCTCTGCTGGCTGAGATGAGCTCATTTTCAACGTCCAATTCAGAATGTAATAAAACCAAATCCAGCCATAAAATGCATCATTCTTTTTTGTTTTAGACAACATTTCATGCACTGTTAAACATGTTAAAGCAAGTTGCAAGTGAAAATCTATGTCTCTGACTGAGTTTGCATTACTGTGATTTGACCTCTCTGCTGGCTGAGATAAGCTCATTTTCAACGTCCAATTTACAAAGTGATAAAAACAGATCCAGCCATAAAATGCATCATTCTTTTTTGTTTTAGACAACATTTCATGCACTGTTAAACATGTTAAAGCAAGTTGCAAGTGAAAATCTATGTCTCTGACTGAGTTTGCATTACTGTGATTTGACCTCTCTGCTGGCTGAGATAAGCTCATTTTCAACGTCCAATTCAGAATGTAATAAAACCAGATCCAGCTATAAAATGCATCATTCTTTATTGTTTTAGACAACATTTCCTGCACTGTTAAACATGTTAAAGCAAGTTGCAAGTGAAAATCTATGTCTCTGACTGAGTTTGCATTACTGTGATTTGACCTCTCTGCTGGCTGAGATAAGCTCATTTTCAACGTCCAATTCAGAATGTAATAAAACCAGATCCAGCTATAAAATGCATCATTCTTTTTTGTTTTAGACAACATTTCATGCACTGTTAAACATGTTAAAGCAAGTTGCAAGTGAAAATCTATGTCTCTGACTGAGTTTGCATTACTGTGATTTGACCTCTCTGCTGGCTGAGATAAGCTCATTTTCAACGTCCAATTCAGAATGTAATAAAACCAGATCCAGCTATAAAATGCATCATTCTTTATTGTTTTAGACAACATTTCCTGCACTGTTAAACATGTTAAAGCAAGTTGCAAGTGAAAATCTATGTCTCTGACTGAGTTTGCATTACTGTGATTTGACCTCTCTGCTGGCTGAGATAAGCTCATTTTTAACGTCCAATTCAGAATGTAATAAAACCAGATCCTTTCTATAAAATGCATCATTCTTTTTTGTTTTAGACAACATTTCATGCACTGTTAAACATGTTAAAGCAAGTTGCAAGTGAAAATCTATGTCTCTGACTGAGTTTGCATTACTGTGATTTGACCTCTCTGCTGGCTGAGATAAGCTCATTTTCAACGTCCAATTCAGAATGTAATAAAACCAGATCCAGCTATAAAATGCATCATTCTTTTTTGTTTTAGACAACATTTCATGCACTGTTAAACATGTTAAAGCAAGTTGCAAGTGAAAATCTATGTCTCTGACTGAGTTTGCATTACTGTGATTTGACCTCTCTGCTGGCTGAGATAAGCTCATTTTCAACGTCCAATTCAGAATGTAATAAAACCAGATCCAGCTATAAAATGCATCATTCTTTTTTGTTTTAGACAACATTTCATGCACTGTTAAACATGTTAAAGCAAGTTGCAAGTGAAAATCTATGTCTCTGACTGAGTTTGCATTACTGTGATTTGACCTCTCTGCTGGCTGAGATAAGCTCATTTTCAACGTCCAATTCAGAATGTAATAAAACCAGATCCAGCTATAAAATGCATCATTCTTTTTTGTTTTAGACAACATTTCATGCACTGTTAAACATGTTAAAGCAAGTTGCAAGTGAAAATCTATGTCTCTGACTGAGTTTGCATTACTGTGATTTGACCTCTCTGCTGGCTGAGATAAGCTCATTTTCAACGTCCAATTCAGAAAGTAATAAAAACAGATCCAGCCATAAAATGCATCATTCTTTTTTGTTTTAGACAACATTTCATGCACTGTTAAACATGTTAAAGCAAGTTGCAAGTGAAAATCTATGTCTCTGACTGAGTTTGCATTACTGTGATTTGACCTCTCTGCTGGCTGAGATAAGCTCATTTTCAACGTCCAATTCAGAATGTAATAAAACCAGATCCAGCTATAAAATGCATCATTCTTTTTTGTTTTAGACAACATTTCATGCACTGTTAAACATGTTAAAGCAAGTTGCAAGTGAAAATCTATGTCTCTGACTGAGTTTGCATTACTGTGATTTGACCTCTCTGCTGGCTGAGATAAGCTCATTTTCAACGTCCAATTCAGAATGTAATAAAACCAGATCCAGCTATAAAATGCATCATTCTTTTTTGTTTTAGACAACATTTCATGCACTGTTAAACATGTTAAAGCAAGTTGCAAGTGAAAATCTATGTCTCTGACTGAGTTTGCATTACTGTGATTTGACCTCTCTGCTGGCTGAGATAAGCTCATTTTCAACGTCCAATTCAGAATGTAATAAAACCAAATCCAGCCATAAAATGGATCATTCTTTTTTGTTTTAGACAACATTTCATGCACTGTTAAACATGTTAAAGCAAGTTGCAAGTGAAAATCTATGTCTCTGACTGAGTTTGCATTACTGTGATTTGACCTCTCTGCTGGCTGAGATAAGCTCATTTTCAACGTCCAATTCAGAAAGTGATAAAAACAGATCCAGCTATAAAATGCATCATTCTTTTTTGTTTTAGACAACATTTCATGCACTGTTAAACATGTTAAAGCAAGTTGCAAGTGAAAATCTATGTCTCTGACTGAGTTTGCATTACTGTGATTTGACCTCTCTGCTGGCTGAGATAAGCTCATTTTCAACGTCCAATTCAGAATGTAATAAAAACAGATCCAGCCATAAAATGCATCATTCTTTTTTGTTTTAGACAACATTTCATGCACTGTTAAACATGTTAAAGCAAGTTGCAAGTGAAAATCTATGTCTCTTACTGAGTTTGCATTACTGTGATTTGACCTCTCTGCTGGCTGAGATAAGCTCATTTTCAACGTCCAATTTACAAAGTGATAAAAACAGATCCAGCCATAAAATGCATCATTCTTTTTTGTTTTAGACAACATTTCATGCACTGTTAAACATGTTAAAGCAAGTTGCAAGTGAAAATCTATGTCTCTGACTGAGTTTGCATTACTGTGATTTGACCTCTCTGCTGGCTGAGATAAGCTCATTTTCAACGTCCAATTCAGAATGTAATAAAACCAGATCCAGCTATAAAATGCATCATTCTTTTTTGTTTTAGACAACATTTCATGCACTGTTAAACATGTTAAAGCAAGTTGCAAGTGAAAATCTATGTCTCTGACTGAGTTTGCATTACTGTGATTTGACCTCTCTGCTGGCTGAGATAAGCTCATTTTCAACGTCCAATTCAGAATGTAATAAAACCAGATCCAGCTAAAAAATGCATCATTCTTTTTTGTTTTAGACAACATTTCATGCACTGTTAAACATGTTAAAGCAAGTTGCAAGTGAAAATCTATGTCTCTGACTGAGTTTGCATTACTGTGATTTGACCTCTCTGCTGGCTGAGATAAGCTCATTTTCAACGTCCAATTCAGAATGTAATAAAACCAAATCCAGCCATAAAATGGATCATTCTTTTTTGTTTTAGACAACATTTCATGCACTGTTAAACATGTTAAAGCAAGTTGCAAGTGAAAATCTATGTCTCTGACTGAGTTTGCATTACTGTGATTTGACCTCTCTGCTGGCTGAGATAAGCTCATTTTCAACGTCCAATTCAGAAAGTGATAAAAACAGATCCAGCTATAAAATGCATCATTCTTTTTTGTTTTAGACAACATTTCATGCACTGTTAAACATGTTAAAGCAAGTTGCAAGTGAAAATCTATGTCTCTGACTGAGTTTGCATTACTGTGATTTGACCTCTCTGCTGGCTGAGATAAGCTCATTTTCAACGTCCAATTCAGAATGTAATAAAAACAGATCCAGCCATAAAATGCATCATTCTTTTTTGTTTTAGACAACATTTCATGCACTGTTAAACATGTTAAAGCAAGTTGCAAGTGAAAATCTATGTCTCTTACTGAGTTTGCATTACTGTGATTTGACCTCTCTGCTGGCTGAGATAAGCTCATTTTCAACGTCCAATTTACAAAGTTATAAAAACAGATCCAGCCATAAAATGCATCATTCTTTTTTGTTTTAGACAACATTTCATGCACTGTTAAACATGTTAAAGCAAGTTGCAAGTGAAAATCTATGTCTCTGACTGAGTTTGCATTACTGTGATTTGACCTCTCTGCTGGCTGAGATAAGCTCATTTTCAACGTCCAATTCAGAATGTAATAAAACCAGATCCAGCTATAAAATGCATCTTTCTTTTTTGTTTTATACAACATTTCATGCACTGTTAAAGCAAGTTGCAAGTGAAAATCTATGTCTCTGACTGAGTTTGCATTACTGTGATTTGACCTCTCTGCTGGCTGAGATAAGCTCATTTTCAACGTCCAATTCAGAATGTAATAAAACCAGATCCAGCTATAAAATGCATCATTCTTTTTTGTTTTAGACAACATTTCATGCACTGTTAAACATGTTAAAGCAAGTTGCAAGTGAAAATCTATGTCTCTGACTGAGTTTGCATTACTGTGATTTGACCTCTCTGCTGGCTGAGATAAGCTCATTTTCAACGTCCAATTCAGAATGTAATAAAACCAGATCCAGCTATAAAATGCATCATTCTTTTTTGTTTTAGACAACATTTCATGCACTGTTAAACATGTTAAAGCAAGTTGCAAGTGAAAATCTATGTCTCTGACTGAGTTTGCATTACTGTGATTTGACCTCTCTGCTGGCTGAGATAAGCTCATTTTCAACGTCCAATTCAGAATGTAATAAAACCAGATCCAGCTATAAAATGCATCATTCTTTTTTGTTTTAGACAACATTTCATGCACTGTTAAACATGTTAAAGCAAGTTGCAAGTGAAAATCTATGTCTCTGACTGAGTTTGCATTACTGTGATTTGACCTCTCTGCTGGCTGAGATAAGCTCATTTTCAACGTCCAATTCAGAATGTAATAAAACCAGATCCAGCTATAAAATGCATCATTCTTTTTTGTTTTAGACAACATTTCATGCACTGTTAAACATGTTAAAGCAAGTTGCAAGTGAAAATCTATGTCTCTGACTGAGTTTGCATTACTGTGATTTGACCTCTCTGCTGGCTGAGATAAGCTCATTTTCAACGTCCAATTCAGAATGTAATAAAACCAGATCCAGCTATAAAATGCATCATTCTTTTTTGTTTTAGACAACATTTCCTGCACTGTTAAACATGTTAAAGCAAGTTGCAAGTGAAAATCTATGTCTCTGACTGAGTTTGCATTACTGTGATTTGACCTCTCTGCTGGCTGAGATAAGCTCATTTTCAACGTCCAACTCAGAATGTAATAAAAACAGATCCAGCCATAAAATGCATCATTCTTTTTTGTTTTAGACAACATTTCATGCACTGTTAAACATGTTAAAGCAAGTTGCAAGTGAAAATCTATGTCTCTGACTGAGTTTGCATTACTGTGATTTGACCTCTCTGCTGGCTGAGATAAGCTCATTTTCAACGTCCAATTCAGAATGTAATAAAACCAAATCCAGCTAAAAAATGCATCATTCTTTATTGTTTTAGACAACATTTCATGCAGTTAAACATGTTAAAGCAAGTTGCAAGTGAAAATCTATGTCTCTGACTGAGTTTGCATTACTGTGATTTGACCTCTCTGCTGGCTGAGATAAGCTCATTTTCAACGTCTAATTTACAAAGTGATAAAAACAGATCCAGCCATAAAATGCATCATTCTTTTTTGTTTTAGACAACATTTCATGCACTGTTAAACATGTTAAAGCAAGTTGCAAGTGAAAATCTATGTCTCTGACTGAGTTTGCATTACTGTGATTTGACCTCTCTGCTGGCTGAGATAAGCTCATTTTCAACGTCCAATTCAGAATGTAATAAAACCAGATCCAGCTATAAAATGCATCATTCTTTTTTGTTTTAGACAACATTTCATGCACTGTTAAACATGTTAAAGCAAGTTGCAAGTGAAAATCTATGTCTCTGACTGAGTTTGCATTACTGTGATTTGACCTCTCTGCTGGCTGAGATAAGCTCATTTTCAACGTCCAATTCAGAATGTAATAAAACCAGATCCAGCTATAAAATGCATCATTCTTTTTTGTTTTAGACAACATTTCCTGCACTGTTAAACATGTTAAAGCAAGTTGCAAGTGAAAATCTATGTCTCTGACTGAGTTTGCATTACTGTGATTTGACCTCTCTGCTGGCTGAGATAAGCTCATTTTCAACGTCCAACTCAGAATGTAATAAAAACAGATCCAGCCATAAAATGCATCATTCTTTTTTGTTTTAGACAACATTTCATGCACTGTTAAACATGTTAAAGCAAGTTGCAAGTGAAAATCTATGTCTCTGACTGAGTTTGCATTACTGTTATTTGACCTCTCTGCTGGCTGAGATAAGCTCATTTTCAACGTCCAATTCAGAATGTAATAAAACCAGATCCAGCTATAAAATGCATCATTCTTTAGTGTTTTAGACAACATTTCCTGCACTGTTAAACATGTTAAAGCAAGTTGCAAGTGAAAATCTATGTCTCTGACTGAGTTTGCATTACTGTGATTTGACCTCTCTGCTGGCTGAGATAAGCTCATTTTCAACGTCCAATTCAGAATGTAATAAAAACAGATCCAGCCATAAAATGCATCATTCTTTTTTGTTTTAGACAACATTTCATGCACTGTTAAACATGTTAAAGCAAGTTGCAAGTGAAAATCTATGTCTCTGACTGAGTTTGCATTACTGTGATTTGACCTCTCTGCTGGCTGAGATAAGCTCATTTTCAACGTCCAATTCAGAATGTAATAAAACCAGATCCAGCTATAAAATGCATCATTCTTTTTTGTTTTAGACAACAATTCATGCACTGTTAAACATGTTAAAGCAAGTTGCAAGTGAAAATCTATGTCTCTGACTGAGTTTGCATTACTGTGATTTGACCTCTCTGCTGGCTGAGATAAGCTCATTTTCAACGTCCAATTTACAAAGTGATAAAAACAGATCCAGCCATAAAATGCATCATTCTTTTTTGTTTTAGACAACATTTCATGCACTGTTAAACATGTTAAAGCAAGTTGCAAGTGAAAATCTATGTCTCTGACTGAGTTTGCATTACTGTGATTTGACCTCTCTGCTGGCTGAGATAAGCTCATTTTCAACGTCCAATTCAGAATGTAATAAAACCAGATCCAGCTATAAAATGCATCATTCTTTTTTGTTTTAGACAACATTTCATGCACTGTTAAACATGTTAAAGCAAGTTGCAAGTGAAAATCTATGTCTCTGACTGAGTTTGCATTACTGTGATTTGACCTCTCTGCTGGCTGAGATAAGCTCATTTTCAACGTCCAATTCAGAATGTAATAAAACCAGATCCAGCTATAAAATGCATCATTCTTTATTGTTTTAGACAACATTTCCTGCACTGTTAAACATGTTAAAGCAAGTTGCAAGTGAAAATCTATGTCTCTGACTGAGTTTGCATTACTGTGATTTGACCTCTCTGCTGGCTGAGATAAGCTCATTTTCAACGTCCAATTCAGAATGTAATAAAACCAGATCCAGCTATAAAATGCATCATTCTTTTTTGTTTTAGACAACATTTCATGCACTGTTAAACATGTTAAAGCAAGTTGCAAGTGAAAATCTATGTCTCTGACTGAGTTTGCATTACTGTGATTTGACCTCTCTGCTGGCTGAGATAAGCTCATTTTCAACGTCCAATTCAGAATGTAATAAAACCAGATCCAGCTATAAAATGCATCATTCTTTTTTGTTTTAGACAACATTTCATGCACTGTTAAACATGTTAAAGCAAGTTGCAAGTGAAAATCTATGTCTCTGACTGAGTTTGCATTACTGTGATTTGACCTCTCTGCTGGCTGAGATAAGCTCATTTTCAACGTCCAATTCAGAATGTAATAAAACCAGATCCAGCTATAAAATGCATCATTCTTTTTTGTTTTAGACAACATTTCATGCACTGTTAAACATGTTAAAGCAAGTTGCAAGTGAAAATCTATGTCTCTGACTGAGTTTGCATTACTGTGATTTGACCTCTCTGCTGGCTGAGATAAGCTCATTTTCAACGTCCAATTCAGAAAGTGATAAAAACAGATCCAGCCATAAAATGCATCATTCTTTTTTGTTTTAGACAACATTTCATGCACTGTTAAACATGTTAAAGCAAGTTGCAAGTGAAAATCTATGTCTCTGACTGAGTTTGCATTACTGTGATTTGACCTCTCTGCTGGCTGAGATAAGCTCATTTTCAACGTCCAATTCAGAATGTAATAAAACCAAATCCAGCTATAAAATGCATCATTCTTTATTGTTTTAGACAACATTTCATGCAGTTAAACATGTTAAAGCAAGTTGCAAGTGAAAATCTATGTCTCTTACTGAGTTTGCATTACTGTGATTTGACCTCTCTGCTGGCTGAGATAAGCTCATTTTCAACGTCCAATTTACAAAGTGATAAAAACAGATCCAGCCATAAAATGCATCATTCTTTTTTGTTTTAGACAACATTTCATGCACTGTTAAACATGTTAAAGCAAGTTGCAAGTGAAAATCTATGTCTCTGACTGAGTTTGCATTACTGTGATTTGACCTCTCTGCTGGCTGAGATAAGCTCATTTTCAACGTCCAATTCAGAATGTAATAAAACCAGATCCAGCTATAAAATGCATCATTCTTTTTTGTTTTAGACAACATTTCATGCACTGTTAAACATGTTAAAGCAAGTTGCAAGTGAAAATCTATGTCTCTGACTGAGTTTGCATTACTGTGATTTGACCTCTCTGCTGGCTGAGATAAGCTCATTTTCAACGTCCAATTCAGAATGTAATAAAACCAGATCCAGCTATAAAATGCATCTTTCTTTTTTGTTTTATACAACATTTCATGCACTGTTAAAGCAAGTTGCAAGTGAAAATCTATGTCTCTGACTGAGTTTGCATTACTGTGATTTGACCTCTCTGCTGGCTGAGATAAGCTCATTTTCAACGTCCAATTCAGAATGTAATAAAACCAGATCCAGCTATAAAATGCATCATTCTTTTTTGTTTTAGACAACATTTCATGCACTGTTAAACATGTTAAAGCAAGTTGCAAGTGAAAATCTATGTCTCTGACTGAGTTTGCATTACTGTGATTTGACCTCTCTGCTGGCTGAGATAAGCTCATTTTCAACGTCCAATTCAGAATGTAATAAAACCAGATCCAGCTATAAAATGCATCATTCTTTTTTGTTTTAGACAACATTTCCTGCACTGTTAAACATGTTAAAGCAAGTTGCAAGTGAAAATCTATGTCTCTGACTGAGTTTGCATTACTGTGATTTGACCTCTCTGCTGGCTGAGATAAGCTCATTTTCAACGTCCAATTCAGAATGTAATAAAACCAGATCCAGCTATAAAATGCATCATTCTTTTTTGTTTTAGACAACATTTCATGCACTGTTAAACATGTTAAAGCAAGTTGCAAGTGAAAATCTATGTCTCTGACTGAGTTTGCATTACTGTGATTTGACCTCTCTGCTGGCTGAGATAAGCTCATTTTCAACGTCCAATTCAGAATGTAATAAAACCAGATCCAGCTATAAAATGCATCATTCTTTTTTGTTTTAGACAACATTTCATGCACTGTTAAACATGTTAAAGCAAGTTGCAAGTGAAAATCTATGTCTCTGACTGAGTTTGCATTACTGTGATTTGACCTCTCTGCTGGCTGAGATAAGCTCATTTTCAACGTCCAATTCAGAATGTAATAAAACCAGATCCAGCTATAAAATGCATCATTCTTTTTTGTTTTAGACAACATTTCATGCACTGTTAAACATGTTAAAGCAAGTTGCAAGTGAAAATCTATGTCTCTGACTGAGTTTGCATTACTGTGATTTGACCTCTCTGCTGGCTGAGATAAGCTCATTTTCAACGTCCAATTCAGAAAGTGATAAAAACAGATCCAGCCATAAAATGCATCATTCTTTTTTGTTTTAGACAACATTTCATGCACTGTTAAACATGTTAAAGCAAGTTGCAAGTGAAAATCTATGTCTCTGACTGAGTTTGCATTACTGTGATTTGACCTCTCTGCTGGCTGAGATAAGCTCATTTTCAACGTCCAATTCAGAATGTAATAAAACCAAATCCAGCTATAAAATGCATCATTCTTTATTGTTTTAGACAACATTTCATGCAGTTAAACATGTTAAAGCAAGTTGCAAGTGAAAATCTATGTCTCTGACTGAGTTTGCATTACTGTGATTTGACCTCTCTGCTGGCTGAGATAAGCTCATTTTCAACGTCTAATTTACAAAGTGATAAAAACAGATCCAGCCATAAAATGCATCATTCTTTTTTGTTTTAGACAACATTTCATGCACTGTTAAACATGTTAAAGCAAGTTGCAAGTGAAAATCTATGTCTCTGACTGAGTTTGCATTACTGTGATTTGACCTCTCTGCTGGCTGAGATAAGCTCATTTTCAACGTCCAATTCAGAATGTAATAAAACCAGATCCAGCTATAAAATGCATCATTCTTTTTTGTTTTAGACAACATTTCATGCACTGTTAAACATGTTAAAGCAAGTTGCAAGTGAAAATCTATGTCTCTGACTGAGTTTGCATTACTGTGATTTGACCTCTCTGCTGGCTGAGATAAGCTCATTTTCAACGTCCAATTCAGAATGTAATAAAACCAGATCCAGCTATAAAATGCATCATTCTTTTTTGTTTTAGACAACATTTCCTGCACTGTTAAACATGTTAAAGCAAGTTGCAAGTGAAAATCTATGTCTCTGACTGAGTTTGCATTACTGTGATTTGACCTCTCTGCTGGCTGAGATAAGCTCATTTTCAACGTCCAATTCAGAATGTAATAAAAACAGATCCAGCCATAAAATGCATCATTCTTTTTTGTTTTAGACAACATTTCATGCACTGTTAAACATGTTAAAGCAAGTTGCAAGTGAAAATCTATGTCTCTGACTGAGTTTGCATTACTGTTATTTGACCTCTCTGCTGGCTGAGATAAGCTCATTTTCAACGTCCAATTCAGAATGTAATAAAACCAGATCCAGCTATAAAATGCATCATTCTTTAGTGTTTTAGACAACATTTCCTGCACTGTTAAACATGTTAAAGCAAGTTGCAAGTGAAAATCTATGTCTCTGACTGAGTTTGCATTACTGTGATTTGACCTCTCTGCTGGCTGAGATAAGCTCATTTTCAACGTCCAATTCAGAATGTAATAAAAACAGATCCAGCCATAAAATGCATCATTCTTTTTTGTTTTAGACAACATTTCATGCACTGTTAAACATGTTAAAGCAAGTTGCAAGTGAAAATCTATGTCTCTGACTGAGTTTGCATTACTGTGATTTGACCTCTCTGCTGGCTGAGATAAGCTCATTTTCAACGTCCAATTCAGAATGTAATAAAACCAGATCCAGCTATAAAATGCATCATTCTTTTTTGTTTTAGACAACAATTCATGCACTGTTAAACATGTTAAAGCAAGTTGCAAGTGAAAATCTATGTCTCTGACTGAGTTTGCATTACTGTGATTTGACCTCTCTGCTGGCTGAGATAAGCTCATTTTCAACGTCCAATTTACAAAGTGATAAAAACAGATCCAGCCATAAAATGCATCATTCTTTTTTGTTTTAGACAACATTTCATGCACTGTTAAACATGTTAAAGCAAGTTGCAAGTGAAAATCTATGTCTCTGACTGAGTTTGCATTACTGTGATTTGACCTCTCTGCTGGCTGAGATAAGCTCATTTTCAACGTCCAATTCAGAATGTAATAAAACCAGATCCAGCTATAAAATGCATCATTCTTTTTTGTTTTAGACAACATTTCATGCACTGTTAAACATGTTAAAGCAAGTTGCAAGTGAAAATCTATGTCTCTGACTGAGTTTGCATTACTGTGATTTGACCTCTCTGCTGGCTGAGATAAGCTCATTTTCAACGTCCAATTCAGAATGTAATAAAACCAGATCCAGCTATAAAATGCATCATTCTTTTTTGTTTTAGACAACATTTCCTGCACTGTTAAACATGTTAAAGCAAGTTGCAAGTGAAAATCTATGTCTCTGACTGAGTTTGCATTACTGTGATTTGACCTCTCTGCTGGCTGAGATAAGCTCATTTTCAACGTCCAATTCAGAATGTAATAAAACCAGATCCAGCTATAAAATGCATCATTCTTTTTTGTTTTAGACAACATTTCATGCACTGTTAAACATGTTAAAGCAAGTTGCAAGTGAAAATCTATGTCTCTGACTGAGTTTGCATTACTGTGATTTGACCTCTCTGCTGGCTGAGATAAGCTCATTTTCAACGTCCAATTCAGAATGTAATAAAACCAGATCCAGCTATAAAATGCATCATTCTTTTTTGTTTTAGACAACATTTCATGCACTGTTAAACATGTTAAAGCAAGTTGCAAGTGAAAATCTATGTCTCTGACTGAGTTTGCATTACTGTGATTTGACCTCTCTGCTGGCTGAGATAAGCTCATTTTCAACGTCCAATTCAGAATGTAATAAAACCAGATCCAGCTATAAAATGCATCATTCTTTTTTGTTTTAGACAACATTTCATGCACTGTTAAACATGTTAAAGCAAGTTGCAAGTGAAAATCTATGTCTCTGACTGAGTTTGCATTACTGTGATTTGACCTCTCTGCTGGCTGAGATAAGCTCATTTTCAACGTCCAATTCAGAAAGTGATAAAAACAGATCCAGCCATAAAATGCATCATTCTTTTTTGTTTTAGACAACATTTCATGCACTGTTAAACATGTTAAAGCAAGTTGCAAGTGAAAATCTATGTCTCTGACTGAGTTTGCATTACTGTGATTTGACCTCTCTGCTGGCTGAGATAAGCTCATTTTCAACGTCCAATTCAGAATGTAATAAAACCAAATCCAGCTATAAAATGCATCATTCTTTATTGTTTTAGACAACATTTCATGCAGTTAAACATGTTAAAGCAAGTTGCAAGTGAAAATCTATGTCTCTGACTGAGTTTGCATTACTGTGATTTGACCTCTCTGCTGGCTGAGATAAGCTCATTTTCAACGTCTAATTTACAAAGTGATAAAAACAGATCCAGCCATAAAATGCATCATTCTTTTTTGTTTTAGACAACATTTCATGCACTGTTAAACATGTTAAAGCAAGTTGCAAGTGAAAATCTATGTCTCTGACTGAGTTTGCATTACTGTGATTTGACCTCTCTGCTGGCTGAGATAAGCTCATTTTCAACATCCAATTCAGAATGTAATAAAACCAGATCCAGCTATAAAATGCATCATTCTTTTTTGTTTTAGACAACATTTCATGCACTGTTAAACATGTTAAAGCAAGTTGCAAGTGAAAATCTATGTCTCTGACTGAGTTTGCATTACTGTGATTTGACCTCTCTGCTGGCTGAGATAAGCTCATTTTCAACGTCCAATTCAGAATGTAATAAAACCAGATCCAGCTATAAAATGCATCATTCTTTTTTGTTTTAGACAACATTTCCTGCACTGTTAAACATGTTAAAGCAAGTTGCAAGTGAAAATCTATGTCTCTGACTGAGTTTGCATTACTGTGATTTGACCTCTCTGCTGGCTGAGATAAGCTCATTTTCAACGTCCAATTCAGAATGTAATAAAAACAGATCCAGCCATAAAATGCATCATTCTTTTTTGTTTTAGACAACATTTCATGCACTGTTAAACATGTTAAAGCAAGTTGCAAGTGAAAATCTATGTCTCTGACTGAGTTTGCATTACTGTTATTTGACCTCTATGCTGGCTGAGATAAGCTCATTTTCAACGTCCAATTCAGAATGTAATAAAACCAGATCCAGCTATAAAATGCATCATTCTTTAGTGTTTTAGACAACATTTCCTGCACTGTTAAACATGTTAAAGCAAGTTGCAAGTGAAAATCTATGTCTCTGACTGAGTTTGCATTACTGTGATTTGACCTCTCTGCTGGCTGAGATAAGCTCATTTTCAACGTCCAATTCAGAATGTAATAAAAACAGATCCAGCCATAAAATGCATCATTCTTTTTTGTTTTAGACAACATTTCATGCACTGTTAAACATGTTAAAGCAAGTTGCAAGTGAAAATCTATGTCTCTGACTGAGTTTGCATTACTGTGATTTGACCTCTCTGCTGGCTGAGATAAGCTCATTTTCAACGTCCAATTCAGAATGTAATAAAACCAGATCCAGCTATAAAATGCATCATTCTTTTTTGTTTTAGACAACATTTCATGCACTGTTAAACATGTTAAAGCAAGTTGCAAGTGAAAATCTATGTCTCTGACTGAGTTTGCATTACTGTGATTTGACCTCTCTGCTGGCTGAGATAAGCTCATTTTCAACGTCCAATTCAGAATGTAATAAAACCAGATCCAGCTATAAAATGCATCATTCTTTTTTGTTTTAGACAACATTTCATGCACTGTTAAACATGTTAAAGCAAGTTGCAAGCGAAAATCTATGTCTCTGACTGAGTTTGCATTACTGTGATTTGACCTCTCTGCTGGCTGAGATAAGCTCATTTTCAACGTCCAATTCAGAAAGTGATAAAAACAGATCCAGCCATAAAATGCATCATTCTTTTTTGTTTTAGACAACATTTCATGCACTGTTAAACATGTTAAAGCAAGTTGCAAGTGAAAATCTATGTCTCTGACTGAGTTTGCATTACTGTGATTTGACCTCTCTGCTGGCTGAGATAAGCTCATTTTCAACGTCCAATTCAGAATGTAATAAAACCAGATCCAGCTATAAAATGCATCATTCTTTTTTGTTTTAGACAACATTTCATGCACTGTTAAACATGTTAAAGCAAGTTGCAAGTGAAAATCTATGTCTCTGACTGAGTTTGCATTACTGTGATTTGACCTCTCTGCTGGCTGAGATAAGCTCATTTTCAACGTCCAATTCAGAATGTAATAAAACCAGATCCAGCTATAAAATGCATCATTCTTTTTTGTTTTAGACAACATTTCATGCACTGTTAAACATGTTAAAGCAAGTTGCAAGTGAAAATCTATGTCTCTGACTGAGTTTGCATTACTGTGATTTGACCTCTCTGCTGGCTGAGATAAGCTCATTTTCAACGTCCAATTCAGAATGTAATAAAACCAGATCCAGCTATAAAATGCATCATTCTTTTTTGTTTTAGACAACATTTCATGCACTGTTAAACATGTTAAAGCAAGTTGCAAGTGAAAATCTATGTCTCTGACTGAGTTTGCATTACTGTGATTTGACCTCTCTGCTGGCTGAGATAAGCTCATTTTCAACGTCCAATTCAGAATGTAATAAAACCAGATCCAGCTATAAAATGCATCATTCTTTTTTGTTTTAGACAACATTTCATGCACTGTTAAACATGTTAAAGCAAGTTGCAAGTGAAAATCTATGTCTCTGACTGAGTTTGCATTACTGTGATTTGACCTCTCTGCTGGCTGAGATAAGCTCATTTTCAACGTCCAATTCAGAATGTAATAAAACCAGATCCAGCTATAAAATGCATCATTCTTTTTTGTTTTAGACAACATTTCATGCACTGTTAAACATGTTAAAGCAAGTTGCAAGTGAAAATCTATGTCTCTGACTGAGTTTGCATTACTGTGATTTGACCTCTCTGCTGGCTGAGATAAGCTCATTTTCAACGTCCAATTCAGAATGTAATAAAACCAGATCCAGCTATAAAATGCATCATTCTTTTTTGTTTTAGACAACATTTCATGCACTGTTAAACATGTTAAAGCAAGTTGCAAGTGAAAATCTATGTCTCTGACTGAGTTTGCATTACTGTGATTTGACCTCTCTGCTGGCTGAGATAAGCTCATTTTCAACGTCCAATTCAGAATGTAATAAAACCAGATCCAGCTATAAAATGCATCATTCTTTTTTGTTTTAGACAACATTTCATGCACTGTTAAACATGTTAAAGCAAGTTGCAAGTGAAAATCTATGTCTCTGACTGAGTTTGCATTACTGTGATTTGACCTCTCTGCTGGCTGAGATAAGCTCATTTTCAACGTCCAATTCAGAAAGTGATAAAAACAGATCCAGCCATAAAATGCATCATTCTTTTTTGTTTTAGACAACATTTCATGCACTGTTAAACATGTTAAAGCAAGTTGCAAGTGAAAATCTATGTCTCTGACTGAGTTTGCATTACTGTGATTTGACCTCTCTGCTGGCTGAGATAAGCTCATTTTCAACGTCCAATTCAGAATGTAATAAAACCAAATCCAGCTATAAAATGCATCATTCTTTATTGTTTTAGACAACATTTCATGCAGTTAAACATGTTAAAGCAAGTTGCAAGTGAAAATCTATGTCTCTGACTGAGTTTGCATTACTGTGAT